>NW_025234289.1:0-7218 GCF_018294505.1 Triticum aestivum | reverse complement strand
GGCCAGCTGGCTGGGCCGCACAGTGGAGGCGCCCACGTAAGTTTTCCCCTTTTCTTCTGTTTCTGTTTTATATAATATATATCTGCAACTTTGTTGAATTTAATAAAATACCTAGGCAACTTCAAAAATCACCAAATTATTCCTAGCCCATAGTTGGATTATTTCCAACATGAAACATTTTAGTTTGGAGATATTTGAGCATTTAAATATTTTATATTATTTTAAATGCCCAAATTCAAATATTTATGATTTAATTCAAAAACCCTAGGATGGCCTAGGAAAATGTGCACCATTTTTGGCAGAGGTTCTGAACCAAGACAAAAATGATGGGCATTTTAGAAGGGCATTTCAGGTTCATTGAAAAATTATTTTAGTAACCCTAGTTGGTTTCAGAGGGGACTGGGGGTTCTGTCATCCCCATTTCAAGTTTCTGAAGAAAGAGTAAACATGATGCAACACTCTAATGCATGACTAGCTAGGGTGTGACAACTCACCCCCACTCAAAAGAATCTCGTCCCGAGATTTGGGTTCCTCCGGGAAGAAGGCGGGATACTCGAGTCGAAGACGATCCTCCCTTTCCCAAGTTGCTTCATCCTCAGAATGGTGCGACCATTGAACCTTGAGAAACTTGATATTATGACGTCGCGTGGTATGTTCGGCTTGATCGAGGATACGAATGGGGTACTCTCGATATGTAAGATCATCTTGGAGATCAAGCGTTTCGTGGTCCACTTCACAAATAGGGTCCGAGAAGCAACGCCTGAGTTGGGAAACGTGGAAGACATCGTGAACTCTGGAGAGATGCGGAGGTAGTTCCAACTGGTAGGCAACTTCTCCTCGTTTGGCAAGAATGCGAAAAGGTCCAATGTAACGAGGAGCCAATTTGCCTTTGATACCGAAACGATGGGTTCCCTTCAGAGGGGTGACCCGAAGATAAGCCTTCTCGTCAACTTCGAAAGTCATAGCCCTATGTTTTCGGTCATATTGACTCTTTTGACGAGATTGGGCTGTTTTCAACTTTTCACGAACGATACGAACTTGTTCTTCTGCTTCCTGAATCATATCCGGGCCAAAGAATTGTCTTTCCCCGGTCTCTGACCAGTTAAGGGGTGTCCGACATCGTCGTCCATAGAGAACTTCAAAAGGGGCTTTACCCAAGCTGGATTGATAGCTGTTGTTGTAAGCGAATTCGGCAAATGGAAGGCACTTCTCCCAGTCCATTCCGAAAGAGATAACAGAGGCTCGAAGCATGTCTTCTAGAATTTGGTTGACGCGTTCCACTTGACCACTCGACTGAGGGTGGAAGGCGGTGCTAAAGGAGAGACGGGTTCCCATAGCATTTTGGAAACTTTCCCAAAATCGAGAGGTGAAAAGACTTCCTCGATCCGAGTTAATTTCCAAAGGAACACCATGGAGAGACACTATTCGGGAGATGTACAGATCTGCCAGCTGACTAGCGGTTATACTCTCACGAACAGGTAAGAAATGAGCTACTTTGGAAAGACGATCGACCACGACGAAAATAGCATTATTCCCTCTCTTGGTCCTGGGAAAACCGGTAATGAAATCCATACCAATTTTATCCCATTTCCATTCAGGAATAGCTAAGGGTTGAAGGGTGCCAGCAGGCCGTTGATGCTCTGCTTTTACACGACGACAGACGTCGCAATTAGCAATATACTGAGCAATTTCTCTTTTCATCCTAGTCCACCAGAACCTCTGGCGTAGGTCCTGATACATCTTAGTGCTACCGGGATGAATGGTGAGAGGAGATTCATGAGCTTCCTTAAGGATTAATCGCCTTAGGTTGCGCACTTTGGGAACCACTATTCGATTCCCGAAGTATACGACTCCTTGATCATTAATGGAGAAACAATTCGCAATTCCTTTCTGAATGTTCCTCTTGATGCGGGAGATTCCCGGATCTACCTTCTGAGCTTTAATAATTTGATCCGTAAGGGTAGGTTTTGCCACCAAGGTGGAAAGAAAACCTTGAGGTACAATGTGAAGGTTAAGTTTCCGAAATTCCTCATGGAGAAGCGGTTGACTTTGTTGTAACATCAGGTTGTTACAATAAGATTTACGACTTAGCGCATCAGCCATGACGTTGGCTTTCCCTGGGGTGTAGGTTATTCCTAAATCGAAGTCTGTGATCAATTCAACCCAATGTCTCTGCCTGAGATTCAAATCCGGTTGGGTGAAGATGTACTTCAGACTTTGGTGATCAGTGAATATTTCGCAACGATTACCGAGGAGGTAATGTCGCCAGGTCTTAAGTGCATAGACTACGGCTGCAAGCTCTAGATCATGAGTAGGATAATTCTCCTCATGTGGGTGCAATTGCCGTGAAGCGTAAGCAATTACGTGTCGATCTTGCATAAGAATGCAACCTAGTCCTTGTCGCGAGGCGTCGCAGTAGATAACAAAGCCCTTGGAGAAGTCTGGCGGTACCAGTACGGGAGCAGAGGTCAGGCGTCTTTTCAGTTCCTGAAAGCTGTGCTCACATTGTGGAGTCCATTCGAACTTCTTATCTTTCTTGAGGAGTTCGGTTAGAGGTTTGGCAACTTTGGAGAAGTTCTCGACAAAGCGACGACAATAGCTCGCTAAGCCCAGAAAACTCCGAACTTGCTTGACCGATTCAGGTGGAGTCCAATTAAGGACGGCTTGAACTCGTTCAGGGTTAACAGCAATACCTTTACCAGATATTACATGACCCAGATAGGTCACTTCTGGCAACCAGAATTCACATTTAGAAAATTTGGCATAAAGGCGATGCTCTCGAAGTTTCTGCAACACTAGCCTTAGATGTTCGGTATGTTCTTCCTTGTTCTTGGAGTAGATGAGTATATCATCGAGGTAAACTACGACGAATTTATCCAAATACTCCATGAAGATTGAGTTCATTAACCGAGAAAAGGTGGCTGGAGCGTTGGTTAAACCGAAGGACATGACGGTGTACTCGTATTGGCCATAACGAGTAACAAAGGCCGTCTTAGGAATGTCCCCGTTTCTGATTTTGATTTGATGGTAGCCCAACCTCAAATCCATCTTGGAGAAGACTGAGGATCCAGCGAGCTGATCATACAGGTCGTTGATCCTGGGAAGCGGGTATTTGTTCTTGATTGTGACCAAATTGACAGGTCGGTAATCTACAACCATTCGGTCCGTACCATCCTTCTTCTTGACGAATAGGACGGGGCAAGCCCACGGAGATGAGCTAGGTCGGATGAAACCCTTTTTCAAGGACTCATCGAGTTGTTTCTTAAGCTCGGCTAGTTCTAGGGGTGCCATCTTATAGGGTCTTCTAGCAATCGGAACGGTTCCTGGAATGAGGTCTATTACGAACTCAACATCCCTGTCAGGTGGAACACCTGGCAATTCCTCTGGGAAGACATCCGGAAAGTCACGGACTACCGGAACGTCCTCGAGGTCTGGCAAAGGGCTGGCGTTAAGAGAATATAATTGTCGCTTGGCTATTCAGGTCAAGACATTGACTATCTTCCCTGAAGGATGGGTGAGTTGAACAGTCCTAGAGAAGCAATCAATTTTGGCTTGATGAGCTGACATCCAGTCCATACCCAAAATGATATTAATATCTGAAGATTTAAGGGCTATCAAAGATGCAAGGAAAACAAGTCTGTCGACTTGGATTTCATTTCCATAACTTACCCTAGAGGTCTGCCATCTAGAACCAGGAGTAGAAATTTCCATAGTGGATGGCATGTCACAGAATGCAACGTTATGCAAACGAGCATAATTCTCGGATATAAAAGAATGAGAGGCTCCTGTATCGAAAAGAACAGATGTCGGGTGGCAATTAACAAGAAGCGTACCGAGAACGACGTTGGGATCCTCTTGAGCTTCTTCGGCAGAGATACAGTTGACATGGCCACGTGTAGCAGTGACCGGCTTGGCATGGAATATTTTTCCTGTCGGCTTGCCACGGCCAACAGCTTTAGCAGATTGATTGGGGTTGGTCTGGGGACACTCACGCATATAGTGACCAGATTCCCCACATTTGAAACAAGTCACGGAACTGGTACGTGGAGGAGCATTGTTGGTTGGACCCCCATAGGGCTTGGCCGGTGCAGACTGTTGAACAGGGCGAGGCGCCTGGAAGGATGGCCTCGGTGTGAACCTGGGTGGCAGGGCGGTGTTGGGTACCCACACGCGGCGCTTTTGAGGACCAGCACCGGATGAGGAACCCATGTCACGGCCATGCTTGCGTGTTGCGTCATAGTCAGTCTGACCAGTTTCAGCACTGATGGCTTTGTTGACAAGTTTCGAAAAAGATGTGCACTCATGCAGACGGAGGTCACGGCGAAGCTCAGGACTAAGGCCCTTACGGAACCTTGCTTGCTTCTTGGCGTCAGTAGACACTTCCTCAGTTGCATATCGCGCGAGATTACCAAACTCCCTGCTATAGACATCCACAGAAAGTCGGCCTTGGGTGAAATTGCAGAATTCCTCACGTTTACGGTCCATGAGACCCTCCGGAATGTGATGTTCACGGAAAGCCTCGCTGAACTCAGCCCAAGTAGTGACATGGCCCGCTGGGCGCATGGCTCCATAATTCTCCCACCATAGACTGGCGGGGCCTTCAAGATGATATGCAGCAAAGGTGACCTTGTCAGCCTCAGCTACTAGCGCGGAACGCAGCTTGTGAGAGATACCGCGAAGCCAGTCATCAGCGTCGAGAGGCTCGACGGAGTGGTGGAACGTGGGTGGATGCAATTTGATAAAATCACTGAGTGACACCACGTTAGCCCTCTGATGGTGTGCTGTATTCTGTTCAATACGCTCCAACAAACGGTTTGTCTCCCGCTTGTTTCTCTCAGCTTCCATCATAACCTCGGCTAGTGAAGGAGGATGAGGCAGATTTTCATTCCTGCCCTCACTGCCTTCGGCCTGCTCTTGAGAAGCAGGGTTAGCGCGCGTGTTGACCATCCTAGGTAACAAGACAATGATTTAGTCAGAACGATAAAATTCCGACATAGGATACAGAATGTAAGGAATAATTCGGAATGTAAGATGATCATCCATATGACATGGTAAATACAGAAACTGCTTCTTTTATTCCATCGTCATACACACCATACAAGGTTTAGTACAAGACCAAACAAAGTACTATTACGGTGAGAAAAGGATTACATCTCATCGGAGGCATTCCAAGCTCCTATACATTATTTTTATACACCTCCGGAAGGAGTACAAACTAGGTCATATCCCACGAGTCACGCGGGACGATAGATGACACAGCTAGTGCGAACTAGTGATACTATCACTAACTCAGACCGATCCGTAGTAGTCCTCGTAGAAGTCACCTCCATAGCCTGGAAGTTCAACATGATCATCCGGAAACAGACGGTCTCGCGGAGCTTGTGGACCATAGGGGCTAGGATGAGGCCTTGGACCAACAAACGGTGGCCTGCGGGGACCGCGAGGTGGGGTGATGCCTCCTACATCACGCCAAACCATCACGTCTGGCAGAGCAGATCTCACAGGATAGAGATCGCGCATATCTGAATATCCAGCTTGCACCGCCGGTGCGAACCGAGTCAAAGTGGCCCAGTGGTCAGCACGGGTATTGAAGAGCTCTAACCTCAAGGCCCGATTTTCACGGTCCTTATCCTCGAGCATCTCAGCAGTGGTGCGAGTCCGTGAATCCTCCTGAGTGGAGTCAGCATAGATAGCCTGGAGATACCCTTGTGCTCCCGGAAGTGATCCTGGCATATACCGGAAGTCAGAGTCCCGGAATAGACCAGATCTGACTCGCATAATGGTCATCATAGAGTAGGCAGCGTCCTGCACAGCCATCTCAATAGTAACCCCGAGTCCATAGGAGCAGTGAAGAGGCTCGGTGGATCCAGGATAAGATGGAAATATCCTGACAGTGCAGAGATACTGGCTTTGATTGAAGTCCCGGAATTGCTCTTCGACCGTGTACTCAGGATACCAGCGGTATCCAGCCTCAGTCATTACCCTGACCAACTTAGCAGTATGGCCGGGTACATCTAGGCATCGAGTCAGGCGAACCACTTGATTAAGGTCGCGAGTGGCCATCTGAAAGCATAATCATAATGCGAAGGCATTAGAATTTCTAGCAAAATTTTGGCAGCATAACAGCTGTAAATGCTCAAGAAGGATTTTGAGACATTTGACAAAGGATTTCGTACATACTCAACATCATCATATCAAAGTTCTGAAACCATTCTGGCAACATAATGTGGTAGTAGAACTGAACTAGGCTTGTAACCACCAAACTCATAAGGTACTACTGATTAGTAACACGTGATCCTGATAGAGAGTATAGATCCTAATTCCTTAACCCCCGGTGGAAGAATGGACTGACTCAGATCAGAAAGTCATAAGGTATAAGGAGTAAAAGAGCCTTACGTTCCAACCCACAAACAATTCCCCTACATATAACTAAAGAATTTCTAGACTCAACATCGACCAGTTTGGCTTGGAGAACCTACAGGCAGTCCGGCTCTGATGCCAACGCTGTCAGGACCCCGACTCGATGTCACATCGATCTAGCTGGTAACACCTCATATCACTTTGCGGCCTCACGCACGGTATCCCCACGGGTGTCGTCTTACCTTTTCCCGAAACCGTTTGCGCCTTTTGGCTCACGTATATGATAGTGTCGCTAGCATCCATATGATAAGGAGCCCGGGCTGACATGACTAGTCGTAAACCCAAAGTGGCACAGACTTACAGGGACAGGCATCCATGACCCAGCTTCGAACGTGTCGGTCATTAGCAAGTGGGTCCGGGCTGTAGCACTGGGCTAGCAGGACTCCGGTAAACCGGGCTGTAGCGGGCTAACAGGACTCCGGTACTCAAAGCGTGACATTTCCCCGGAGGGACAGACACAGGAACGAAGAAGGACACATGCCGGCCAGCCTAAGTGTTCCAGAGCAGTAGCAAGCTACCATGGCTCAGCGGTAACACTAGGAGACATTTCCCGGTAAGAGAGGCTACTAAAGATAAACAACTAGATAGTCAGATCCCACACATACCAAGCATTTCAATCATACACACAATATGCTCGATATGTGCAAATACAACGAAGCATCACAACATGACTCTATGACACAAGTACTTTATTTAAGGCTCAGGGAGCCATACATAACATACACAAAGGTACGGGTCTCACGACCCAACATACAAGTCATACAGTCATACAAACCAGCAGCGGAAGTACATTGTCTG
>NW_025234288.1:0-7218 GCF_018294505.1 Triticum aestivum | reverse complement strand
GTGATCACGACTTATGAGTCGAGGTCCCCACAGAGCTGGTATCAGAGCCATCCTTACTGTAGGAAGCCTTAGTTAGCAAGGTCGTTAGTTAGGGTAAAGCTATTTTCAAAACTATTACTAATTTTCAAAACTATCTATACTTCTCTTCCCCTTCTGAGATTTTCGAAAACTAAGATAAAATTTCCTCTTCCCCTTCAAATTTAATGGTCGCTAGAATCCTTATGCCCCTGACCACAGGATTCCTTCTAATCCTCGTGGATAATCTAGAAGGAAGATGACTTGCCAGACATTCACCCACGCCTCCTGAACACAACATTGGCGACATCAGAACAAAACGATACCAACAGAAGATACATCCTCGAGGAATGAGGACCTGAAGACCCAGGAGATGGTGATACCCTTGACACTGCCCCAAGATGATGCAACCTTAGCCTACGATGATCAGGGCATAGAATATGCAAGATCATGATATACATCGCTAATAGAGTAACCCTGTCACTACCGTTGTTGTATCAGCAACCACCGATGGATGGGAACCTAGCCATTTGGTCCGCCTCACCATAGTGAGCAGGAAAACGGTTCTCCTCATCCCCCGCTCTTGGTGTCGATGTTTTCATCAACGTAACCGACATGATGGACCTCTATTACGCCTTGATAATGTCATTGAATAAAGGATTACCTACCTGGTACCATCAACGGCTTAGAAGACAAAAAGGGATCGTCGTGATTAAGAAGACAATAGAAGACCAAGTCAATGCCAGTTACGAGGAGCCACCCTCACCCCATCACTTCAACAGACGAGAAGTTGTTGAAGAATCTTCAGGCTCAACCCAGATTGTTTCATCGAACAACTACAAGAGACGTAACAACGCCTGAGGAAAACTCAGAAGACTGCATGAGGCACAAGGCACGACTACTGAGTCCAAGAACCCCTAGGGTAGGATGAGTCGTGTACCCCTATGCGCAGTTGAGTCTGTATGATAGTTCGAATAGAACCATGATTGTGTGTTTCTTGTTTTTATTTGTTTGTGTTTTGATATAGGTCGCACTTTTTCCCTAGGCGACAAGTATGCGACTATATCACCTCCCTCACATTGTTTCTTTTGTTTGGCCCTTTTTGCACCTGTTTGTTTGCACTTGCACTATAGAACCCCCTTTAGGCATTCCCCTCCTCTATGCTACCTCTCCCTCTCATCTCTCTCCTCAACTAAAGGCTAGCAAGACAAGATACACCAAGGATTCTACTTTGGCAACCAACAAGCACGGAAGACTTTTGCTACAGCCTCCTCGACCAAGAGCAGCCCAGTAGAGTTATGTTTACCTCTCAAGACTAGAAACCCATTCATAGACCCTTCGAGACTTCACGAGATACCCCAGCTCGAAACCTTAACCCTGAGCTTAACCTACGGAATCACTAGAGAACAAGTTAATCTACAGTAAGCCTTGCTTATCACTGGGTTCATTATGGAACTAATGGGCATAGTGAACGAGCACATTGTCATCCTAAGATAGCACCAAAACTGATGATGCCATAGTGAGGACCAATCTGAGGATATAGGAATAGAGGACAAATGACTTGGTGAGTTTATATCAATGACTATGAGGATTTATCTGAGACTCTTTGGTGGATTATAAGGCTACCATGTTGGTAGATGAACTTGGTGGGATCATGAGTATAGATTAGCATAGCTTTCATTACCCCTGAGTAAATTGGATTTAGTAGGATAATCGTGTTTGCAAGCTGGAATTATTGGAAGTATTTGGATTTAACTTAGCCATGGGATATTGATAGGTGACAGTTGATTTTACGTAAATGACTTGGGGGAACATGTAGCAATTCTCGTTGGACAAGAGATTTGGATTTAAGTAGGTGATTTTAGTTGAATATAGATGTTGAGTATGTCTACATGGTTCGGAGTAAATTGGATTTAGACTGATGATCTCGATCATGATACCATGTTTCTCGGTGGACGATAAACTAGGAGATTGGATTAATTGTCAGAGTTGATTTAGGGATCTATATAAGCCTGAGGTTGGAAGTTACTTGACCCCGAAGATGGGAATTGGTGGACTGACTATAGTAAATATAGCTCTTTCAAGTACTTGGGGATTAGATTGTATGGAACACCATGGACATTGGATTTGTATAATTAAGGGATTAGGTAGTTGGTGATGGAAGTTAATGGACTATTGGGGTTGATTCATAGGAAGGAAACAAGATCTTGGAGTGGCATACGCCGTGTTTCCTTAGGATAGAGGTGCTTTATCTTAGACCTTGGAAGAACAGGCTGAGCACTGGGATTGTCACGTTCAAGCTTAGCAGCTTATATGTTCTACCCATGGGTTTTTAGGGGTAGACATACATATGAGTTTGGGGATTGTAGACATATATGATTTTGTTAGACCTCCTCTCGAGAGCCATGAGGATATGAATAACATGAGTGATGATTGGAGTTGACCTATACGGGATGATTCTTTTGGTAATATGAGGTGAAGACTAGGTAGAAGTATTGGCATCTCAGAAACTGTGCTCAAGGATGGGATGATAAACATTCACTCGCACACTAGAATCCTTGAAACCCTTACGCCCTACCAAGCCACAACATGGTCGGATCCTGACCTTGGGCTTTGGCTCTAGATCGATAAGACCTTGGCCAATACTCAACCATGACCATCACCAATGCCTCAGCCCACTTTACGTACCCCATAGACTTCATGGAGTGCTTAAACAAGATAGTTGTCATCATCATTTGGTGACCTACCTGTCCACCCGAAGGCGGAAGAAGAGCCGTTCAGCTAGTCAAGGAACATTTGAAGACCGCCATGCCAAGGAGGAAGAACTACACCTACCACCATCATCAAGAAGTAAACATCCGCGTCGAAGACCAATTGTATATACGGGCCACTTCTCTCTAAGGAACCAAGCATTTCCATGACAAGGAGACCCACACCAAGATTCATCGGCCCCCTTCGAGATCACTCCAAGATTTAACAACCCCCTCCGAGATCACTTCAAGACGAAGAGTAGACAGTTACCAGCTGGAGTTGCCACCTGAGTTACCTGATGTGCACAACGCTTTCCATGCATCACAGCCCCGGAAGTGTTTCCAACTTCCTAGCTAGCCCGAGCACTAATAAGGACACTGACCACCGAGCCATCGACCCCTAGCCCAATCTAACCTACCGCAAGCTACCCATTAGCAACCTGGATCAAGAGGAGCGTCATACACGAAGCCACACCATCAAGTACTTCAAGCTCAATGGAGCACTACACGGAAGCAGAAGCAACATGAGGACTTGAAGACTACCCCAGATCCAAGTTTCTATATCCCTTTCCGCGCCCGGTTTGGGAATCTCGGGGACGAGATTCTTGTAAGGGGGGTAGGTCTGTCACACCCTGATTTTCATGGCACAACACTTAAGATGATAAATCATGATAAAATGTGGTTTGACAAAAACTTTTGAGTGTTTTGGACTTTGCCTTCATTGGATTTTTGTCCGTTGTTTGCAAGTGCTCTAAAAATCAAAAATAAATCCTCCAACTCCTATACTTCATCTCCTTGCTCCAAACTCTTGAACCAATGATCATGCCATGTGTATAGGACATAAAAATAATTTCTTACAAAAATAATTTGGCCAAATAGTATTTTCAAAAATTAGTTTTCCAAAAACCCCTGAATTGAGGTTTGCACTACAAGTACTTGATTTGGGGTATGAAAAATATTTCAAAAGGTATATTTGAATCCTATTAGATGTAGGACTCCCATAAGCCACAAAAATATAATTTTAAAAGTCATTTTTCCTATTTTATTTAAAAGCTTTTTCTTAAGGCCAGAAATGTCTTTAATAGGGAAAATTTATTTTATTGTTTCAAAAATATTTGGCAAAAATCTAGGGAAACTCAGTGGACATATATTGTCCATATATAAGAGTTTCAACGCATGGTCATGTTCAAAATATTGGTCAAATCCCTCAAAAACCCTTTCTGGATATTTCAAGCTCTTGAAATATTTACGAAGGAAATATTCTCCAAAAATTCCAAGAAAATTCTAGAGTGTCACATATGACATATTAGATGATCTTGCCAAGTCTCATGACTTGGAGAACAATATAACATCATCAAATCCCCTCAAAACCATTTCTGTCCATTTTGAAGTTTGAGCAACTTTACATTGCCAAACATTTCCAAATGTTCCCAAACCTTGTCAACATGCTAAAATGTTCTAATTATTCATCTAGACCAAATGGAACAAGTTGGAGAACAAGTTAACTTGATAAAAGTGCCCCAAAACCCTTCCTGTCTAGAACCAAATTTGAACAACTCTACATTAGCAACTTTCTCCTTTTGATCTCAACTTTTGTTGGCATGTCCAGAACCTCAAATGATGACACTACACCAAGTGGTGCATCAAGGAGAATTGATTTGCATGACTAAATCTTGGTAAAGCCATTTCTGCTAATTTCTAGGGTTTACCAAAGTTGCATTGTTAACTTCCTCCAAATGAGCTCCAACTTGGTGATCGACCCCATTTCTATATGACACTTGATCCTGTTAATCTTCACATCATTTGGAATCCATTTGCTTGCCCAAACCACCATCAAACACCTTCTGGCAGAAATTTAAAATGCATGTTTTGGCCATTTACACTAATCTCCATGAGCTAAGATTTCTCCCACATCATCATCTGGTCCTCCTCTAACCCCTGCATCTTTCCCTGCCCGAGGAGCCATGATTATGGGGGTAAAAAGCTCTTTTTCCCTCTCTGGACAGCACCATTTCTCTCTCTCTCAACCTCCCTCCTCACTCTAGTGGATCCCCAGGGCATCCAATGCCATTGTCACATTGTTTACTCCCCCCTGCAGCTGCCAGACACAAGTGGGCGCGTGAGGACACGAGGAAAAGCCGCGGGTGCCGGCCATTTGCGCGCTCTGGAGCATGTCAGCGTGCTCCCGACCGTTGACACGGCGCTCCTGACCACCTCGAGCCTCCCCCTTGCGCCAGTCGAGGTGCCTCGACATCCGCAACACGCCACCGTGCTGGCCCCCTCCTTTCCCCCTCTGTATTGCCCATGTCGCGCGTGCCCAGAGCCGCCCGAGCCCGCCAATGCGCGTGCGAGCTCGTGGCTCCACCCGAAGCTCGCCCCGTTCCCTCTCTCTCTTCCTGGCGCCCTAATCCACCCCCACTAACGCCGCAGACAAGTCCTCGCCCTCTCTCCTGGCCTCCCGGGCCGTTGCCGCGGCCACCCGTGCGCCGCGTCCATGGTGAGCCGCGGGTCAGCTATTTAAGGCCACCCCGAGCCCCCTCTCTACTCCTTTGGCTCCCTCTCCCTCTTGTGCACCCCTGGACAAACCCACACCCCTCCCCGTGCCTTCTGTTCACTGCAATGGCCAGAGCGCCGCCGTTGGGCTCCGCCTAAATCCGGGCTATCCCGAGCCTCTCCTCTCTCCCTAGCCACTCCAGTACCCTCATACCACCACCTCGAGGCCCTCCATCACCGTCGTTCATCCCCGGGAACGCCACGCGCTCGTGGCCGAAGATGGCCGACAGCCTCCTCCGCAGCCACCCACGCCATCGCTGCTGCAGCCCTCCACGACATGCGTGCAACACATGGATGGGTGCGGCGTGGCCTCCTGAGCACGCCGGTGGGCGGAGCGTCGCCGGAGACGCCCTGTAGCCCCGGCAATCGCCGGCGGGAGCCGCTCCTCCTCGCGGCTAGAGCGCGCGCGGGAGTTGGAAGACCACCTGCCGCTGGGGCCCGCACGTCAGCGACCCAGCAGGCGGGCCCGTCCGTTTAAGTGGAAACGGCTTCGGCCGGATCCGCCTCCCCTGCACGAAGGCGCACTCCTCATGGGCGCCTTCGACGTCGCCTCTGTCCTCCCGTGCGGCTGGGCCAGCCCACGGTCTATCTGTCGCCTCGTGCGCAGGATAAGGTTAAAGCCTTATTTCATTTTTCTTTTTCATGTCAACTTCAAAAATCCATAAATAATCCAACAGAGCTCCAAATTTGATGATTCAAATTTCTGGTAGTTTCTAAAATCATTTCCTATCACATGGTGCTATTTTCACATTTTTCCAGAATCATTTCCTTCACAAATATTTATCAAATCCTATTTTTTCTATTTCTGTGATGAACTTTAGAAAATCACAGAGAGCTCAAAATTGATCCAAATGCCATGATTCAAATTCCTAGACGATTCTAAGTTCATAACTTAGTTTGTAAACATTTTTGTTAATACTTTCTGTACCACATAAAATAATGAGCCATTTCTTCATATTTGTCAACTTTGCAAATTCATAGGAAATTCATTTGAACTCCAAATCCAGTGAAACCAACTCCCAGATGCTTCTAAAATCATGATTTGCTAAATGGGTGCCTTTGCTCATTTTAAAAAAAATATTTCTGTACACTTCTTGCAAATCCATAAACCCCTTGATTCCATCATATTGAAATGTTCAGAGATGTCCATTGATCAAATCCTAATGAAACCACTTTGGTCATCCCTCATATGACCAGAGGTATCCTAGAAAAGTCCAACTCACATTTTTAGAGCACTTTTATTTCCTGCCTTGTTGTGTTGCTTATTATGGTTGCTTTCGACGATAGTTGACGAAGTAGACGAAATGCTCGGAGTTGGACCAGAGATATTTGAAGACCTCGAAGACTCTGTTAAAACAGGCAAGCAGCCCTTTGACCATGTCTATGAAACCCTTTTATACATGTCATATAGCACTCTTATTGCTTGCATCAGAGACATGATACTGATGACCACATGGGGTGGTTTGCCACCGTACTTCCTCGTTGATACTTGCATTGTGCATGACCCTGCCTTCTTATGAGGGTTATGCCGGTGGGAGTAGATAGGATGCTAAAGTAGATGCTACGCAAAAAGGGATGGCTATATGCATGGTGAAGGAGACAAAGTATTTTCAAAAGACTTTTTGAAAACCCCGTCGGGTGCCACTTATGCCCGGGGGAGATGACGAGTTGGGTAGCCACTTGATGATGAAGTGGTGTACTGAAGCAAGTGTGTGTTGTTTTCAAAACGGATTGGTTTAAGTTGCGACCGTTATTCCAACCTTGCATGCGCAACCACTCTACCCTTGTATGGGAAAGGGCATTATTGAGTACCTAGACCGATACTAGCTTGGAGCCTGCATTACTAGTGATGGGAGAGTTGTTGGTGCGCTCTCTCAGGACGGGGTCGTGCCAGGTAGGG
>NW_025234287.1:0-7221 GCF_018294505.1 Triticum aestivum | reverse complement strand
AAATATTCTCCTTTTTCTTTTCTAGTGAACTTCAAGAATCCATAAACTTTTCAAATAGTGTCCAAATTCGATGAATCAAATTTCTACTAACTCCATAAATCATGTTCTATTTAATGGGCCACAGTGGACATTTTCGTTGTTCTTGGTTTTCACTGGACCCTTTAAAAAGGTCATTTATCCACATAAGCCCACTTCAAAAATCCATAGAATATTCATTTGAACTCCAAATCCAGTGAAACCAAATTCTAAATGTTTCTAAAATTATGCCTAATTTGATGGGTAGTTTTACTCATTTTTATAAAAAGGCATTCTATGGAAAACTTGCAGATCCATTAAATCCATTGATTTCATCATATCAAAATGTTCAGAAATATTCACTGATCTAATCCCAATGAAACCACTCTGGTTATTTTTATATAACCAGAGGAGTCCTAGAAAAGTCAAATTAATATTTTTAGAGCACTTTTATTTTCTGCCTTGTTGTGTTGCTTACTATAATTGTTTCCAATGTTAGTTGATGAAGTAGACGAAATACTTGGAGAAGGACCAGAAGATTTGAAGACTCTGATGAACCAGGCAAGTAGCCCTTTGACCATGTCTATGAAACCCTTTTTACGCATGTCATATAGCACCATATTGTTGTTGCAATGGAATCATGATGAGGTGGTAACCACCTTGATGGGTTGCCTCTGTTACTTCCTCGTTGATACTTGCATGGTGGATGACCCTACCTCCTTATGAGGGTTATGCCAGTGGGAGTAGATAGGATGCTATAGTAGTGGCTACGCAAATGGGACGGGAATATGCATGGTGATGGAGACAAAGTATTTTAAAAAGACTTTTCGAAAACCCTGTCGGGTGCCACTTATGCCCGAGGGAGATAATTAGTTGGGTAACCACTTGATGATGAAGTGGTGTATCGAGGCAATTGTGAGTGTTGTTTTCAAAACGGATTGGTTTAAGTTGTGACCGTTATTCCAACCTTACATGCGCAACCACTCTACCCTTATATGGGAAAGGGCATTATTGATTACCTAGGCCGATACTAGCTAGGAGCCCGCATTACTAGTGACGGGAGAGTTGTTGTTGCGCTCTCTCGGGATGGGGTCATGCCAGGTAGGGTGGCCAAGAACATTTTTATGGGGCACCGGACACACCGTTGGTACCCCGTGCCAGTGGTATGTGATGAATATGGGACCAAGGCTCCACAAATTTGAAGTTGTGAAATGTTGGACACGGGGGTTACTACCAATCGATTGGACTCCATGTTAGTGTCGTCTAGGGAAAGATAGTGATCGGGTGCTTACCCCGGGTACTTGAGCTACCGCGGGTCGTGGCTGACACGGAAGTTCCCCGGATCTTGTGGGTAAAGTGTACAACCTCTACAAAGTGTAAAACTATTCGAATAGCCGTGTCCATGGTCAAGGACAGTTGGTAACCGCTCTTGGGCTACGTCCACATGTTTACGAAACCGGGTGAGTGTGTATGGATAAGTGGTAAGAACTACTTGGGTCCCGTCAAAGGACTTGGCATGTTTGAGTTGGGTTGATACCCACTCCATTTATGTTGATATCTATAACCAGTCCCTATGGTTACTTAGATTCATATGATACATGTTTTACCAATTGTTGGACATGTCATAGCATAACAAAATTAGCTTTCCACAAAAATTTACCTATATCATGCATTGTTGTATTTTGAACCAAAACATGGGTTGCTTGCGAGTACATTCAAAGTACTCATTGGCTTGCCACTGGTTATTTTATTGGCCAGGCATGAAAGAACAGGATATAATGAAGAGTACCTTGGTGATGAACTTGCGGGCTAGGACACTTCCCAGTCAGAATGCCTGTAGGGTTAAGGAAGATGGCATGGGTCCACGTGTCAACGAAGATTTCCGCTACGATGCTATACTCAAGACTTGACCATAATGGTCACAATTTGTGTAAAACAGTATGTATGGATGTAAGACTCTTGTTATTTAGCTTCTGTGTGTTCAGTGAGCATTGATCTCTGGGATGTCTGTACACGTGCATTCGGCGATCACGACTTATGAGTCAGGGTCCCCACAGAGCTGGTATCAGAGCCATCCTGACTGTAGGAAGCCTTAGTTAGCATGGTCGTTAGTTAGGGTAAAACTATTTTGAAAACTATTACTAATTTTCAAAAAAAACTATCCATACTTCTCTTCCCCCTTCTTAGTTTTTCGAAAACTAAGATATAGTTTCCGTATTGATCTCTTCCCCTTCAAAATTTTAAATTGTCGCTAGACTCCTTATGCCCCTGACCACGTGATTCCTTGTAAAGCTCATGGATAATCTAGAAGGAAGATGCCTAGACAGACATTCACCCACATCTTCTGAACACAAGATTGGCGACACCACAACAAGACGATACCAACAGAAGGTACAACCTCGAGGAATGAGGACATGAAGACCCAGAAGATGGTCGCACCCTTGACACTGGCCCAAGATCATGCGACCTTAGCCTATGATGATCAGAGCATAGGAAATGCAAGATCATGATATACATCGCTAATGGAGAAACCATGTCCTTATCGTTGTTGCATCGGCAACCACCGATGGATGAGAACCTAGCCATTTGGTCCGCCTCACTATAGTGAGCAGGAAAACGGTTCTCTTCATCCCCTGCTCTCGGTGACGATATTGTCAAAAATGTGTCCGGTGAATTAGACCTCTATTATGCCTTGTTAATGTCATTGCATAAAGGACTGCCAACTGGAACCGCCGACAGCTTAAAAAGGCAAAAGTGATTGTCCTGATTAAGAAGACAAGAGAAGACCAAGTCAATGCCAACCATGAGGATCCACTTTCACCCCATCACCTCATTAGGCGAGAAGTTGTTGAAGATTCTTCAGGCTCAACCCAGATCGTTTCATCAAACAAGAGATGTAACAACACCTGAAGAAAACTCAGGAGACCGCACGAGGCACAAGGCACGACTACTGAGTCCGAGAATCCCTAGGGTAGGATGAGTTGTGTACCCCCTATGCGTAGTAGAGTCCATATGATGGTTCGAATAGAACCATGATTGTGTGTTGCTTGTTTTTATTTGTTTGTGTTTTGATATCAGTCGCCCTTTTTGCCCTAGGCAACAAGTACGTGACTATATCACCTTACTTATCTTAATGCTTGTGTTTGGCCCTTTTGGCACTTGTTGTTTGCACTTGCACTATAGAACCCCCTTTAGGCATCACTCTCCTCTATGCTACTTTTCCCTCCCATCTCTCTCTCTCCTCAGCTGAAGGCTGGCAAGACAAGGTACACCAAGGATTCTACTTTGGAACCAACTAGCACTACGGACTTTTGCTATAACCTCCTCGACCAAATGCAACCCTGTAGAGTTATGGTTAATCCTACAGATTGGAAACCCATCCCTAGACCCTTCGAGACTCCATGAGATACCCCAGCTCGAATCCTTAACCATGTGCTTAACACACATAATTACAAAAGCATCAGTTAAGCCTCCGTAACCTTGCACAACCCTGGGTCCATTATGGGACTAGTGGACATAGTGAACTAGCACATTATCATCCTGAGATAGCACCAAACTGACGATGCCATAGGAAAGACCAATTTGAGGATATTGGAATAGAGGACTAATGACTTGATGAGTTTGTGTCAGTGACCTTGAGGAATTATCTGATACTTTTGGTGGATTATGAGGCTTTCATGTTGGTAGATGAACTTGGTGGGGTCATGTTAAAGTAGCATAACTTTCATTGGCCTTGAGTAAATTGGATTTAGTAGGATAATTATGATCACGAGATGAAATTCTTGGAAGTATAAGGATTTGACTTAGATAGGGGATATTGATAGGAGGTAGTTAATATTATGATAACGACTTGGGGGAAAGTGTAGGAATTCTCGTTGGACATCAGATTTGGATTTAAGTAGATGATTCTAGTTGAGTATAGATGCTGAGTATGTCTACATGGTTCAGAGTAAATTGGATTTAGACTGATGATCTCGAACATGATACCATGTTTCTCGGTGGACAATAAACTAGGAGATTGGATCAATTGTCGGAGTATATTTAGGGATCTATATAAGCCTGACCTTGGAGTTTACTTGACAAAGATAAATGGAAATTGGTGGACTTACTATAGTAGAGATAGCCCTTTTAAGTATTTGGGGATTATAGGACATTAGTAGATCATGTGGAATAGCATAGACATTGGATTTGTAGAATTAATGGATTGTGTAGTGATTGATGGAACTTAATGGGCTGTTGGGGTTGACAAATAGGAAGGAAACAAGATCTTGGAGTGGTATATGACGTGTTTCCTTAGGATAGAGATGCATTATCTTAGGCCTTGGAAGGATAGGCTGAGCACTTTGATTGTCATGTTTAATTCAAGCTTAGCAGCTTATGCTCTACCCATGGATTTTTACATAGGGATAACCATACACATGAGTTTGGGCATAGTTGACATGTATGATTCTGTTAGACCTCCTCGCGGAAGCCATGAGGATATAAATAGTATGAATGATGATTGGAGTTGACCTATACGGGATGTTTCTTTCAGAAATATAAAGTGATTTGCTTGGAAAGCTAGATAGAACAATTGGCATCTTAGAAACTATGCTCAAGGATGGTATGATAAACATTCACTCGCGCACTAGAATCCTTGAAACCCTTACGCCCTACCAAGCCACAACATGGTCGGATCCTGACCTTGGGTTTCGGCTCTAGGTCAATAAGACCTTGGCCGATACTCAAACGAGACCACCACCAATACCCCAGCCTACTTTATGCACCCCATGAACAAGTCTTCAAGGAGTACTTGGCCAGGTTGATTGTCATCTATATTTGGTGGCCTACTTGACTATCCGAAGACGGAAGAAGGACCGTTCAACTGGCTAGGGAACATGTGAAGACCTCCATGTCAAGAAGGAAGAACTATACCAACCACCATCATCAAGAAGTAAACTTCCGCGTCGAAGTCCAGGTGTATCTACAGGCCACTTCTCTCAAAGGAACCCAACATCACCAAGATTCATTGGCCCTCTTCGAGATCACTCCCAGATTTAACAACCCCCTCTGAGATCACTACAAGACGAAGAGAAGACAATTACCAGCTGGAGTTGCCACCTGATTTACCTAATGTGCACAATGTTTTCCATGCATCACAACCCTAGAAGTGTTTCCAACCTCCTGATAAGCCTGATCTCTGCAAGAACATCGATCATCAAGCCACCAACCTTCGATCCAACCTGACCTAACGCGAGAGACCCCTTAGCAACCTGGATTAACCGAGAGCGTCATACTCTAAGCTACAACACCAAGTACTTCAAGATTCAATGGAGCACCACTCAGAAGCAGAATCAGAATGAGGACGTGAAGACTACCCCAAATCCAAGTTTCCATACTCCTTTCCGCGCCTAGTTTGGGAATCTCGGGGGGTAGGTCTGTCACACCCTGATTTTCATGCCACAACACTTTAAGCTAATAAAACATGATAAATTGTGGCTTGACAAAAACTTTTGAGTGCTTTGGACCTTGCTTGATTTGATTTTTGTGTGTTGGTTGCAAGTGCTCTAAAAATCAAATAAATCCTCCAACTGTTATACTCCTTCTCCTTGATCCAAAACCTTGCCCAATGGTCATGCCATGTGTGTAGGACATAAAAATAATTTCTTGCAAAAATATTTTGGCCAAAAAGTATTTTCTAAATTAGGTTTTCCAAAAACTCCTGAATTGAAACTTGAACTACAAGTACTTAATTAAGGGTGTGAAAAACCTTCCAAAAATTATATTTGACTCCTATTAGATATAGAACACCCAGAAAATACAAAAATATAATTTTAAAAGTAATTTACCTATTTTATTTAAAGGCTATTTCTTTAGACCAGAAATGGTCTTTAATAGGTTAAAAATATTTTTATCCCTTAAAAATATTTTTAAAAATTTAGGGAAACTCAGTGGACATAAATTTTCCATATATAAGAGTTTCAACACATGGTCATGTTCAAAATATTGGTCAAACCCCTCAAAAACCCATTCTCGATATTTCAAGCTTTTGAAATATTTACAAAGGAAACATTCTCCAAAAATTCCAAGAAAATTCTAGCATGTCAAATATGACAAGATGGATGATCTTGACAAGTATCATGTCTTGGAGAACAATATAACATCATCAAACCCCCTCAAAACCATTTGTGTCCTTTTGAAGTTTGAGCAACTTTACATTGCCAAACATGTCCCAATGTTCTCAAACCTTGTGAACATCCTCCAATGGTCTATTTAGTCATCTAGACCAAATGGCACAAGTTGGAGAGAATGTTATCTTGATCAAAGTGCCCCAAAACCCTTCCTGTCCAGAACCAAATTTGAACAACTCTACATTGGCAACTTTCTCCTTTGGACCTCAACTTTTGTGGACATGTTCAGAACCTCAAATGATGACACTAAACCAAGTGGTGCATCAAGGAGAATATTTTCCATGACTAAATCTTGGAAAGTTCATTTTTGCTAATTTCTAGGGTTTACCAAAGTAGCATTGTCAACTTTCTTCAAATGAGCTCCAACTTGGTGAGCAACCTCATTTCTATATGACACTCGATCCTGTTAATCTTCATATCATTTGGAATCCATTTGCTTGCCCAAACCACCATCAAACACCTTTTGGCAGAAATTTAAAATGTATGTTTTGTCCATATCCACTAATCTCCATGAGCTCAACTTGTTCCCAGAGCCTCATCTGCTCCTCCTCTAACTCCTGCGTCTTTCCCTGCCCGAGGAGCCATGATGGTGGGGGTGAAAAGCTCTTTTTCCCTCTCTGGACAACACCATTTCTCTCTCTCTCAACCTCCCTCCTCACTCAAGTGGATCCCCAGGGCATCCAATGCCATTGTCACATTGTTTACTCCCCTTGCAGCTTCCAAACACAAGTGGGTGCATGAGGACGCGAGAAAAAGCCGCGGGTGCTGGCCATTTGCGCGCTCTGGAGCACGTCAGTGTGCACCCGACCATTGACGCCGCATCCCCCGACCACCTCAAGCCTCCCCCTTGCGCCAGTCGAGGTGCCTCGATGTCCGCAACATGCCACCAGGCTGGCCCCCTACTTCCCCTCTCTGTCCTGCCCGTGTCGCACGTGCGCAGAGCCGCCCGAGCTCGCCAATGCATGTGCGAGCTCGTGGCTCCACCCGGAGCTCGCCACGCTCCCTCTTTCCCTTCCCGGCACGCTACACCAAACCC
>NW_025234286.1:0-7221 GCF_018294505.1 Triticum aestivum | reverse complement strand
AAATATTCTCCTTTTTCTTTTCTAGTGAACTTCAAGAATCCATAAACTTTTCAAATAGTGTCCAAATTCGATGAATCAAATTTCTACTAACTCCATAAATCATGTTCTATTTAATGGGCCACAGTGGACATTTTCGTTGTTCTTGGTTTTCACTGGACCCTTTAAAAAGGTCATTTATCCACATAAGCCCACTTCAAAAATCCATAGAATATTCATTTGAACTCCAAATCCAGTGAAACCAAATTCTAAATGTTTCTAAAATTATGCCTAATTTGATGGGTAGTTTTACTCATTTTTATAAAAAGGCATTCTATGGAAAACTTGCAGATCCATTAAATCCATTGATTTCATCATATCAAAATGTTCAGAAATATTCACTGATCTAATCCCAATGAAACCACTCTGGTTATTTTTATATAACCAGAGGAGTCCTAGAAAAGTCAAATTAATATTTTTAGAGCACTTTTATTTTCTGCCTTGTTGTGTTGCTTACTATAATTGTTTCCAATGTTAGTTGATGAAGTAGACGAAATACTTGGAGAAGGACCAGAAGATTTGAAGACTCTGATGAACCAGGCAAGTAGCCCTTTGACCATGTCTATGAAACCCTTTTTACGCATGTCATATAGCACCATATTGTTGTTGCAATGGAATCATGATGAGGTGGTAACCACCTTGATGGGTTGCCTCTGTTACTTCCTCGTTGATACTTGCATGGTGGATGACCCTACCTCCTTATGAGGGTTATGCCAGTGGGAGTAGATAGGATGCTATAGTAGTGGCTACGCAAATGGGACGGGAATATGCATGGTGATGGAGACAAAGTATTTTAAAAAGACTTTTCGAAAACCCTGTCGGGTGCCACTTATGCCCGAGGGAGATAATTAGTTGGGTAACCACTTGATGATGAAGTGGTGTATCGAGGCAATTGTGAGTGTTGTTTTCAAAACGGATTGGTTTAAGTTGTGACCGTTATTCCAACCTTACATGCGCAACCACTCTACCCTTATATGGGAAAGGGCATTATTGATTACCTAGGCCGATACTAGCTAGGAGCCCGCATTACTAGTGACGGGAGAGTTGTTGTTGCGCTCTCTCGGGATGGGGTCATGCCAGGTAGGGTGGCCAAGAACATTTTTATGGGGCACCGGACACACCGTTGGTACCCCGTGCCAGTGGTATGTGATGAATATGGGACCAAGGCTCCACAAATTTGAAGTTGTGAAATGTTGGACACGGGGGTTACTACCAATCGATTGGACTCCATGTTAGTGTCGTCTAGGGAAAGATAGTGATCGGGTGCTTACCCCGGGTACTTGAGCTACCGCGGGTCGTGGCTGACACGGAAGTTCCCCGGATCTTGTGGGTAAAGTGTACAACCTCTACAAAGTGTAAAACTATTCGAATAGCCGTGTCCATGGTCAAGGACAGTTGGTAACCGCTCTTGGGCTACGTCCACATGTTTACGAAACCGGGTGAGTGTGTATGGATAAGTGGTAAGAACTACTTGGGTCCCGTCAAAGGACTTGGCATGTTTGAGTTGGGTTGATACCCACTCCATTTATGTTGATATCTATAACCAGTCCCTATGGTTACTTAGATTCATATGATACATGTTTTACCAATTGTTGGACATGTCATAGCATAACAAAATTAGCTTTCCACAAAAATTTACCTATATCATGCATTGTTGTATTTTGAACCAAAACATGGGTTGCTTGCGAGTACATTCAAAGTACTCATTGGCTTGCCACTGGTTATTTTATTGGCCAGGCATGAAAGAACAGGATATAATGAAGAGTACCTTGGTGATGAACTTGCGGGCTAGGACACTTCCCAGTCAGAATGCCTGTAGGGTTAAGGAAGATGGCATGGGTCCACGTGTCAACGAAGATTTCCGCTACGATGCTATACTCAAGACTTGACCATAATGGTCACAATTTGTGTAAAACAGTATGTATGGATGTAAGACTCTTGTTATTTAGCTTCTGTGTGTTCAGTGAGCATTGATCTCTGGGATGTCTGTACACGTGCATTCGGCGATCACGACTTATGAGTCAGGGTCCCCACAGAGCTGGTATCAGAGCCATCCTGACTGTAGGAAGCCTTAGTTAGCATGGTCGTTAGTTAGGGTAAAACTATTTTGAAAACTATTACTAATTTTCAAAAAAAACTATCCATACTTCTCTTCCCCCTTCTTAGTTTTTCGAAAACTAAGATATAGTTTCCGTATTGATCTCTTCCCCTTCAAAATTTTAAATTGTCGCTAGACTCCTTATGCCCCTGACCACGTGATTCCTTGTAAAGCTCATGGATAATCTAGAAGGAAGATGCCTAGACAGACATTCACCCACATCTTCTGAACACAAGATTGGCGACACCACAACAAGACGATACCAACAGAAGGTACAACCTCGAGGAATGAGGACATGAAGACCCAGAAGATGGTCGCACCCTTGACACTGGCCCAAGATCATGCGACCTTAGCCTATGATGATCAGAGCATAGGAAATGCAAGATCATGATATACATCGCTAATGGAGAAACCATGTCCTTATCGTTGTTGCATCGGCAACCACCGATGGATGAGAACCTAGCCATTTGGTCCGCCTCACTATAGTGAGCAGGAAAACGGTTCTCTTCATCCCCTGCTCTCGGTGACGATATTGTCAAAAATGTGTCCGGTGAATTAGACCTCTATTATGCCTTGTTAATGTCATTGCATAAAGGACTGCCAACTGGAACCGCCGACAGCTTAAAAAGGCAAAAGTGATTGTCCTGATTAAGAAGACAAGAGAAGACCAAGTCAATGCCAACCATGAGGATCCACTTTCACCCCATCACCTCATTAGGCGAGAAGTTGTTGAAGATTCTTCAGGCTCAACCCAGATCGTTTCATCAAACAAGAGATGTAACAACACCTGAAGAAAACTCAGGAGACCGCACGAGGCACAAGGCACGACTACTGAGTCCGAGAATCCCTAGGGTAGGATGAGTTGTGTACCCCCTATGCGTAGTAGAGTCCATATGATGGTTCGAATAGAACCATGATTGTGTGTTGCTTGTTTTTATTTGTTTGTGTTTTGATATCAGTCGCCCTTTTTGCCCTAGGCAACAAGTACGTGACTATATCACCTTACTTATCTTAATGCTTGTGTTTGGCCCTTTTGGCACTTGTTGTTTGCACTTGCACTATAGAACCCCCTTTAGGCATCACTCTCCTCTATGCTACTTTTCCCTCCCATCTCTCTCTCTCCTCAGCTGAAGGCTGGCAAGACAAGGTACACCAAGGATTCTACTTTGGAACCAACTAGCACTACGGACTTTTGCTATAACCTCCTCGACCAAATGCAACCCTGTAGAGTTATGGTTAATCCTACAGATTGGAAACCCATCCCTAGACCCTTCGAGACTCCATGAGATACCCCAGCTCGAATCCTTAACCATGTGCTTAACACACATAATTACAAAAGCATCAGTTAAGCCTCCGTAACCTTGCACAACCCTGGGTCCATTATGGGACTAGTGGACATAGTGAACTAGCACATTATCATCCTGAGATAGCACCAAACTGACGATGCCATAGGAAAGACCAATTTGAGGATATTGGAATAGAGGACTAATGACTTGATGAGTTTGTGTCAGTGACCTTGAGGAATTATCTGATACTTTTGGTGGATTATGAGGCTTTCATGTTGGTAGATGAACTTGGTGGGGTCATGTTAAAGTAGCATAACTTTCATTGGCCTTGAGTAAATTGGATTTAGTAGGATAATTATGATCACGAGATGAAATTCTTGGAAGTATAAGGATTTGACTTAGATAGGGGATATTGATAGGAGGTAGTTAATATTATGATAACGACTTGGGGGAAAGTGTAGGAATTCTCGTTGGACATCAGATTTGGATTTAAGTAGATGATTCTAGTTGAGTATAGATGCTGAGTATGTCTACATGGTTCAGAGTAAATTGGATTTAGACTGATGATCTCGAACATGATACCATGTTTCTCGGTGGACAATAAACTAGGAGATTGGATCAATTGTCGGAGTATATTTAGGGATCTATATAAGCCTGACCTTGGAGTTTACTTGACAAAGATAAATGGAAATTGGTGGACTTACTATAGTAGAGATAGCCCTTTTAAGTATTTGGGGATTATAGGACATTAGTAGATCATGTGGAATAGCATAGACATTGGATTTGTAGAATTAATGGATTGTGTAGTGATTGATGGAACTTAATGGGCTGTTGGGGTTGACAAATAGGAAGGAAACAAGATCTTGGAGTGGTATATGACGTGTTTCCTTAGGATAGAGATGCATTATCTTAGGCCTTGGAAGGATAGGCTGAGCACTTTGATTGTCATGTTTAATTCAAGCTTAGCAGCTTATGCTCTACCCATGGATTTTTACATAGGGATAACCATACACATGAGTTTGGGCATAGTTGACATGTATGATTCTGTTAGACCTCCTCGCGGAAGCCATGAGGATATAAATAGTATGAATGATGATTGGAGTTGACCTATACGGGATGTTTCTTTCAGAAATATAAAGTGATTTGCTTGGAAAGCTAGATAGAACAATTGGCATCTTAGAAACTATGCTCAAGGATGGTATGATAAACATTCACTCGCGCACTAGAATCCTTGAAACCCTTACGCCCTACCAAGCCACAACATGGTCGGATCCTGACCTTGGGTTTCGGCTCTAGGTCAATAAGACCTTGGCCGATACTCAAACGAGACCACCACCAATACCCCAGCCTACTTTATGCACCCCATGAACAAGTCTTCAAGGAGTACTTGGCCAGGTTGATTGTCATCTATATTTGGTGGCCTACTTGACTATCCGAAGACGGAAGAAGGACCGTTCAACTGGCTAGGGAACATGTGAAGACCTCCATGTCAAGAAGGAAGAACTATACCAACCACCATCATCAAGAAGTAAACTTCCGCGTCGAAGTCCAGGTGTATCTACAGGCCACTTCTCTCAAAGGAACCCAACATCACCAAGATTCATTGGCCCTCTTCGAGATCACTCCCAGATTTAACAACCCCCTCTGAGATCACTACAAGACGAAGAGAAGACAATTACCAGCTGGAGTTGCCACCTGATTTACCTAATGTGCACAATGTTTTCCATGCATCACAACCCTAGAAGTGTTTCCAACCTCCTGATAAGCCTGATCTCTGCAAGAACATCGATCATCAAGCCACCAACCTTCGATCCAACCTGACCTAACGCGAGAGACCCCTTAGCAACCTGGATTAACCGAGAGCGTCATACTCTAAGCTACAACACCAAGTACTTCAAGATTCAATGGAGCACCACTCAGAAGCAGAATCAGAATGAGGACGTGAAGACTACCCCAAATCCAAGTTTCCATACTCCTTTCCGCGCCTAGTTTGGGAATCTCGGGGGGTAGGTCTGTCACACCCTGATTTTCATGCCACAACACTTTAAGCTAATAAAACATGATAAATTGTGGCTTGACAAAAACTTTTGAGTGCTTTGGACCTTGCTTGATTTGATTTTTGTGTGTTGGTTGCAAGTGCTCTAAAAATCAAATAAATCCTCCAACTGTTATACTCCTTCTCCTTGATCCAAAACCTTGCCCAATGGTCATGCCATGTGTGTAGGACATAAAAATAATTTCTTGCAAAAATATTTTGGCCAAAAAGTATTTTCTAAATTAGGTTTTCCAAAAACTCCTGAATTGAAACTTGAACTACAAGTACTTAATTAAGGGTGTGAAAAACCTTCCAAAAATTATATTTGACTCCTATTAGATATAGAACACCCAAAAAATACAAAAATATAATTTTAAAAGTAATTTACCTATTTTATTTAAAGGCTATTTCTTTAGACCAGAAATGGTCTTTAATAGGTTAAAATTATTTTTATCCCTTAAAAATATTTTTAAAAATTTAGGGAAACTCAGTGGACATAAATTTTCCATATATAAGAGTTTCAACACATGGTCATGTTCAAAATATTGGTCAAACCCCTCAAAAACCCATTCTCGATATTTCAAGCTTTTGAAATATTTACAAAGGAAACATTCTCCAAAAATTCCAAGAAAATTCTAGCATGTCAAATATGACAAGATGGATGATCTTGACAAGTATCATGTCTTGGAGAACAATATAACATCATCAAACCCCCTCAAAACCATTTGTGTCCTTTTGAAGTTTGAGCAACTTTACATTGCCAAACATGTCCCAATGTTCTCAAACCTTGTGAACATCCTCCAATGGTCTATTTAGTCATCTAGACCAAATGGCACAAGTTGGAGAGAATGTTATCTTGATCAAAGTGCCCCAAAACCCTTCCTGTCCAGAACCAAATTTGAACAACTCTACATTGGCAACTTTCTCCTTTGGACCTCAACTTTTGTGGACATGTTCAGAACCTCAAATGATGACACTAAACCAAGTGGTGCATCAAGGAGAATATTTTCCATGACTAAATCTTGGAAAGTTCATTTTTGCTAATTTCTAGGGTTTACCAAAGTAGCATTGTCAACTTTCTTCAAATGAGCTCCAACTTGGTGAGCAACCTCATTTCTATATGACACTCGATCCTGTTAATCTTCATATCATTTGGAATCCATTTGCTTGCCCAAACCACCATCAAACACCTTTTGGCAGAAATTTAAAATGTATGTTTTGTCCATATCCACTAATCTCCATGAGCTCAACTTGTTCCCAGAGCCTCATCTGCTCCTCCTCTAACTCCTGCGTCTTTCCCTGCCCGAGGAGCCATGATGGTGGGGGTGAAAAGCTCTTTTTCCCTCTCTGGACAACACCATTTCTCTCTCTCTCAACCTCCCTCCTCACTCAAGTGGATCCCCAGGGCATCCAATGCCATTGTCACATTGTTTACTCCCCTTGCAGCTTCCAAACACAAGTGGGTGCATGAGGACGCGAGAAAAAGCCGCGGGTGCTGGCCATTTGCGCGCTCTGGAGCACGTCAGTGTGCACCCGACCATTGACGCCGCATCCCCCGACCACCTCAAGCCTCCCCCTTGCGCCAGTCGAGGTGCCTCGATGTCCGCAACATGCCACCAGGCTGGCCCCCTACTTCCCCTCTCTGTCCTGCCCGTGTCGCACGTGCGCAGAGCCGCCCGAGCTCGCCAATGCATGTGCGAGCTCGTGGCTCCACCCGGAGCTCGCCACGCTCCCTCTTTCCCTTCCCGGCACGCTACACCAAACCC
>NW_025234285.1:0-7225 GCF_018294505.1 Triticum aestivum | reverse complement strand
TGTCCGTTTCGTGCACTATTACTCAATGTTTTGGAGACCCAGAGGGATTTCCACGATTGATGAACCCCGGGGTGCATTTATGTGTCTGTCGTCAACACTCACAGTTTTGGCCAATTCTGACATGTTTCGTGGACTATTACTCACGGTTTTGGGGTCCCGAAGTGATTTCCATAGTTGTTGAAATCCAAGGTGTGCTTACGTGTTGGTCATCAACACTCGCAGTTTTGGCCGATTCTGGCCCGTTTCATGGACTATTACTCACCGTTTTGGGGTCCCAAAGCGATTTCCATGGTTGTCGAATTCCAAGGTGCGCTTACATGTCGGTCATCAACAATCACAGTTTGGGCCGATTCTGGCCCGTTTCTTGGACTATTACTCTATTTTGGGGTCTTGGAGTCATTTCGATGATTGACGAACCCTTGGTGCGTTTACGTTTCGGTGATCAACACTCACATATTCGGCCGATTCTAGTCCGTTTTGTGCACTATCACTCAGCGTTTTGGGGACCTAGAGCAATTTACACGATCGATGAACCCCGGGGTTCGTTTATCTGTCCGTCGTCAACACTGAGAGTTTTGGCCAATTCTGACGGGTTTCGTGGACTATTACTCGCCGTTTTGGGGTCCCGAAGTGATTTCCATAGTTGTTGAACCCCAAGCTGTCCTTACGTGTTGGTCATCAACACTCGCAGTTTTGGCCGATTCTGGCCCGTTTCATGGACTATTACTCACCGTTTTGGGGTCCCAAAGCGATTTCCATGGTTGTCGAACTCCAAGGTGTGCTTACGTGTCGGTCAACAACAATCACAGTTTGGGCCGGTTCTGGCCCGTTTCTTGGACTACTACTCTATTTTGGGGTCTCAGAGTCATTTCCATGATTGACGAACCACAGGGTGCGTTTACATGTCGGTCATCAACACTCACATATTTGGCCGAATCGTGTCCGTTTCGTGCACTATTACTCAATGTTTTGGAGACCCAGAGGGATTTCCACGATTGATGAACCCTGGGGTGCATTTATGTGTCTGTCGTCAACACTCACAGTTTTGGCCAATTCTGACATGTTTCGTGGACTATTACTCACGGTTTTGGGGTCCCGAAGTGATTTCCATAGTTGTTGAAATCCAAGGTGTGCTTACGTGTTGGTCATCAACACTCGCAGTTTTGGCCGATTCTGGCCCGTTTCATGGACTATTACTCACCGTTTTGGGGTCCCAAAGCGATTTCCATGGTTGTCGAATTCCAAGGTGCGCTTACATGTCGGTCATCAACAATCACAGTTTGGGCCGATTCTGGCCCGTTTCTTGGACTATTACTCTATTTTGGGGTCTTGGAGTCATTTCGATGATTGACGAACCCTTGGTGCGTTTACGTTTCGGTGATCAACACTCACATATTCGGCCGATTCTAGTCCGTTTTGTGCACTATCACTCAGCGTTTTGGGGACCTAGAGCAATTTACACGATCGATGAACCCCGGGGTTCGTTTATCTGTCCGTCGTCAACACTGAGAGTTTTGGCCAATTCTGACGGGTTTCGTGGACTATTACTCGCCGTTTTGGGGTCCCGAAGTGATTTCCATAGTTGTTGAACCCCAAGCTGTCCTTACGTGTTGGTCATCAACACTCGCAGTTTTGGCCGATTCTGGCCCGTTTCATGGACTATTACTCACCGTTTTGGGGTCCCAAAGCGATTTCCATGGTTGTCGAACTCCAAGGTGTGCTTACGTGTCGGTCAACAACAATCACAGTTTGGGCCGGTTCTGGCCCGTTTCTTGGACTACTACTCTATTTTGGGGTCTCAGAGTCATTTCCATGATTGACGAACCACAGGGTGCGTTTACATGTCGGTCATCAACACTCACATATTTGGCCGAATCGTGTCCGTTTCGTGCACTATTACTCAATGTTTTGGAGACCCAGAGGGATTTCCACGATTGATGAACCCTGGGGTGCATTTATGTGTCTGTCGTCAACACTCACAGTTTTGGCCAATTCTGACATGTTTCGTGGACTATTACTCACGGTTTTGGGGTCCCGAAGTGATTTCCATAGTTGTTGAAATCCAAGGTGTGCTTACGTGTTGGTCATCAACACTCGCAGTTTTGGCCGATTCTGGCCCGTTTCATGGACTATTACTCACCGTTTTGGGGTCCCAAAGCGATTTCCATGGTTGTCGAATTCCAAGGTGCGCTTACATGTCGGTCATCAACAATCACAGTTTGGGCCGATTCTGGCCCGTTTCTTGGACTATTACTCTATTTTGGGGTCTTGGAGTCATTTCGATGATTGACGAACCCTTGGTGCGTTTACGTTTCGGTGATCAACACTCACATATTCGGCCGATTCTAGTCTGTTTTGTGCACTATCACTCAGCGTTTTGGGGACCTAGAGCAATTTCCACGATCGATGAACCCCGGGGTTCGTTTATGTGTCCGTCGTCAACACTGAGAGTTTTGGCCAATTCTGACGGGTTTCGTGGACTATTACTCGCCGTTTTGGGGTCCCGAAGTGATTTCCATAGTTGTTGAACCCCAAGCCGTCCTTACGTGTTGGTCATCAACACTCGCAGTTTTGGCCGATTCTGGCCCGTTTCATGGACTATTACTCACCGTTTTGGGGTCCCAAAGCGATTTCCATGGTTGTCGAACTCCAAGGTGCGCTTACGTGTCGGTCAACAACAATCACAGTTTGGGCCGGTTCTGGCCCGTTTCTTGGACTACTACTCTATTTTGGGGTCTCAGAGTCATTTCCATGATTGACGAACCACAGGGTGCGTTTACATGTCGGTCATCAACACTCACATATTTGGCCGAATCGTGTCCGTTTCGTGCACTATTACTCAATGTTTTGGAGACCCAGAGGGATTTCCACGATTGATGAACCCCGGGGTGCATTTATGTGTCTATCGTCAACACTCACAGTTTTGGCCAATTCTGACATGTTTCGTGGACTATTACTCACGGTTTTGGGGTCCCGAAGTGATTTCCATAGTTGTTGAACTCCAAGGTGTGCTTACGTGTTGGTCATCAACACTCGCAGTTTTCGCCGATTCTGGCCCGTTTCATGGACTATTACTCACCGTTTTGGGGTCCCAAAGCGATTTCCATGGTTGTCGAACTCCAAGGTGCGCTTACGTGTCGGTCAACAACAATCACAGTTTGGGCCGATTCTGGCCCGTTTCTTGGACTACTACTCTATTTTGGGGTCTCAGAGTCATTTCCATGATTGACGAACCCCAGGGTGCGTTTACATGTCGGTCATCAACACTCACATATTTGGCCGAATCGTGTCTGTTTCGTGCACTATTACTCAATGTTTTGGAGACCCAGAGGGATTTCCACGATTGATGAACCCCGGGGTGCATTTATGTGTCTGTCATCAACACTCACAGTGTTGGCCAATTCTGACATGTTTCGTGGACTATTACTCACGGTTTTGGGGTCCCGAAGTGATTTCCATAGTTGTTGAACTCCAAGGTGTGCTTACGTGTTGGTCATCAACACTCGCAGTTTTGGCCGATTCTGGCCCGTTTCATGGACTATTACTCACCGTTTTGGGGTCCCAAAGCGATTTCCATGGTTGTCGAACTCCAAGGTGCGCTTACGTGTCGGTCAACAACAATCACAGTTTGGGCCGATTCTGGCCCGTTTCTTGGACTACTACTCTATTTTGGGGTCTCAGAGTCATTTCCATGATTGACGAACCCTAGGGTGCGTTTACATGTCGGTCATCAACACTCACATATTTGGCCGAATCGTGTCTGTTTCGTGCACTATTACTCAATGTTTTGGAGACCCAGAGGGATTTCCACGATTGATGAACCCCGGGGTGCATTTATGTGTCTGTCGTCAACACTCACAGTGTTGGCCAATTCTGACATGTTTCGTGGACTATTACTCACGGTTTTGGGGTCCCGAAGTGATTTCCATAGTTGTTGAACTCCAAGGTGTGCTTACGTGTTGGTCATCAACACTCGCAGTTTTGGCCGATTCTGGCCCGTTTCATGGACTATTACTCACCGTTTTGGGGTCCCAAAGCGATTTCCATGGTTGTCGAACTCCAAGGTGCGCTTACGTGTCGGTCAACAACAATCACAGTTTGGGCCGATTCTGGCCCGTTTCTTGGACTACTACTCTATTTTGGGGTCTCAGAGTCATTTCCATGATTGACGAACCACAGGGTGCTTTACATGTCGGTCATCAACACTCACATATTTGGCCGAATCGTGTCCGTTTCGTGCACTATTACTCAATGTTTTGGAGACCCAGAGGGATTTCCACGATTGATGAACCCCGGGGTGCATTTATGTGTCTGTCGTCAACACTCACAGTTTTGGCCAATTCTGACATGTTTCGTGGACTATTACTCACGGTTTTGGGGTCCCGAAGTGATTTCCATAGTTGTTGAATTCCAAGGTGCGCTTACATGTCGGTCATCAACAATCACAGTTTGGGCCGATTCTGGCCCGTTTCTTGGACTATTACTCTATTTTGGGGTCTTGGAGTCATTTCGATGATTGACGAACCCTTGGTGCGTTTACGTTTCGGTGATCAACACTCACATATTCGGCCGATTCTAGTCTGTTTTGTGCACTATCACTCAGCGTTTTGGGGACCTAGAGCAATTTCCACGATCGATGAACCCCGGGGTTCGTTTATGTGTCCGTCGTCAACACTGAGAGTTTTGGCCAATTCTGACGGGTTTCGTGGACTATTACTCGCCGTTTTGGGGTCCCGAAGTGATTTCCATAGTTGTTGAACCCCAAGCTGTCCTTACGTGTTGGTCATCAACACTCGCAGTTTTGGCCGATTCTGGCCCGTTTCATGGACTATTACTCACCGTTTTGGGGTCCCAAAGCGATTTCCATGGTTGTCGAACTCCAAGGTGCGCTTACGTGTCGGTCAACAACAATCACAGTTTGGGCCGATTCTGGCCCGTTTCTTGGACTACTACTCTATTTTGGGGTCTCAGAGTCATTTCCATGATTGACGAACCCCAGGGTGCGTTTACATGTCGGTCATCAACACTCACATATTTGGCTGAATCGTGTCCGTTTCGTGCACTATTACTCAATGTTTTGGAGACCCAGAGGGATTTCCACGATTGATGAACCCCGGGGTGCATTTATGTGTCTGTCGTCAACACTCACAGTTTGGCCAATTCTGACATGTTTCGTGGACTATTACTCACGGTTTTGGGGTCCCGAAGTGATTTCCATAGTTGTTGAACTCCAAGGTGTGCTTACGTGTTGGTCATCAACACTCGCAGTTTTGGCCGATTCTGGCCCGTTTCATGGACTATTACTCACCGTTTTGGGGTCCCAAAGCGATTTCCATGGTTGTCGAATTCCAAGGTGCGCTTACATGTCGGTCATCAACAATCACAGTTTGGGCCGATTCTGGCCCGTTTCTTGGACTATTACTCTATTTTGGGGTCTTGGACTCATTTCGATGATTGACGAACCCTTGGTGCGTTTACGTTTCGGTGATCAACACTCACTTATTCGGCCGATTCTAGTCTGTTTTGTGCACTATCACTCAGCGTTTTGGGGACCTAGAGCAATTTCCACGATCGATGAACCCCGGGGTTCGTTTATGTGTCCGTCGTCAACACTGAGAGTTTTGGCCAATTCTGACGGGTTTCGTGGACTATTACTCGCCGTTTTGGGGTCCCGAAGTGATTTCCATAGTTGTTGAACCCCAAGCCGTCCTTACGTGTTGGTCATCAACACTCGCAGTTTTGGCCGATTCTGGCCCGTTTCATGGACTATTACTCACCGTTTTGGGGTCCCAAAGCGATTTCCATGGTTGTCGAACTCCAAGGTGCGCTTACGTGTCGGTCAACAACAATCACAGTTTGGGCCGGTTCTGGCCCGTTTCTTGGACTACTACTCTATTTTGGGGTCTCAGAGTCATTTCCATGATTGACGAACCACAGGGTGCGTTTACATGTCGGTCATCAACACTCACATATTTGGCCGAATCGTGTCCGTTTCGTGCACTATTACTCAATGTTTTGGAGACCCAGAGGGATTTCCACGATTGATGAACCCCGGGGTGCATTTATGTGTCTATCGTCAACACTCACAGTTTTGGCCAATTCTGACATGTTTCGTGGACTATTACTCACGGTTTTGGGGTCCCGAAGTGATTTCCATAGTTGTTGAACTCCAAGGTGTGCTTACGTGTTGGTCATCAACACTCGCAGTTTTCGCCGATTCTGGCCCGTTTCATGGACTATTACTCACCGTTTTGGGGTCCCAAAGCGATTTCCATGGTTGTCGAACTCCAAGGTGCGCTTACGTGTCGGTCAACAACAATCACAGTTTGGGCCGATTCTGGCCCGTTTCTTGGACTACTACTCTATTTTGGGGTCTCAGAGTCATTTCCATGATTGACGAACCCCAGGGTGCGTTTACATGTCGGTCATCAACACTCACATATTTGGCCGAATCGTGTCTGTTTCGTGCACTATTACTCAATGTTTTGGAGACCCAGAGGGATTTCCACGATTGATGAACCCCGGGGTGCATTTATGTGTCTGTCATCAACACTCACAGTGTTGGCCAATTCTGACATGTTTCGTGGACTATTACTCACGGTTTTGGGGTCCCGAAGTGATTTCCATAGTTGTTGAACTCCAAGGTGTGCTTACGTGTTGGTCATCAACACTCGCAGTTTTGGCCGATTCTGGCCCGTTTCATGGACTATTACTCACCGTTTTGGGGTCCCAAAGCGATTTCCATGGTTGTCGAACTCCAAGGTGCGCTTACGTGTCGGTCAACAACAATCACAGTTTGGGCCGATTCTGGCCCGTTTCTTGGACTACTACTCTATTTTGGGGTCTCAGAGTCATTTCCATGATTGACGAACCCTAGGGTGCGTTTACATGTCGGTCATCAACACTCACATATTTGGCCGAATCGTGTCTGTTTCGTGCACTATTACTCAATGTTTTGGAGACCCAGAGGGATTTCCACGATTGATGAACCCCGGGGTGCATTTATGTGTCTGTCGTCAACACTCACAGTGTTGGCCAATTCTGACATGTTTCGTGGACTATTACTCACGGTTTTGGGGTCCCGAAGTGATTTCCATAGTTGTTGAACTCCAAGGTGTGCTTACGTGTTGGTCATCAACACTCGCAGTTTTGGCCGATTCTGGCCCGTTTCATGGACTATTACTCACCGTTTTGGGGTCCCAAAGCGATTTCCATGGTTGTCGAA
>NW_025234284.1:6051-7225 GCF_018294505.1 Triticum aestivum | reverse complement strand
GTCGTAATCTTTCCCTCTTCCTTTAATTAATACTTATCCATGCATGCGTAGTTTTTTCCTCAATCCTCTCGGCTGCAAGTTCATTGGATCGGTTAGGCACCCGTGCCATTAACTGCGTACATAATGCGGCAGCCAATGCATGTCGTAACTACGACCAGCGCTGAACGCATCCATGCGTACGTAGTTTTTTCGTCGATCTTCTCTGTTGCATGTTCACCCAATCGGTTAGGCTCCCACGCCATTAACTGCGTACTTAACGCAGCAGCCGATGCATGCATGCCGTGAATGCAGCCAGTGGTGAATGGGGGCTTAATTTGTGGCATGCAAAGACGAAACATGCAGTCCGGTGCAACCATAATTGCATGCTAATACATTTGCTGTTACTACTCTTCAAAAGCGCACACAATTAGTACTCTGCGTTACAGTATTAATCTGTTGCCTGAATGTTCGGGTAACATGCAGGATACACTCGGATAAGGCTGGCCGTACCTCCACATGCATCGCATCTATCCGTCGTAACCGCCACGGTCAGGCTCATCATGCCTGTCAGCTCTGCCAAGTCAGTCGACGTGATGCTCCATGTCGAGTGCATCATCGAAGGCCATGATGTCAGCAAGATCCACATCCCGAGCTACTACTCTCCAGCGCCCGCCGACAGCCTCGTTCACGTAAGGCGTCAAGTCCATCGCCTCGGAAACTATTGCACTCGGCAGCAACTCCCTCCAATTGGCATCGGCATCGTCACTCGGATGGGACTGGCTCACTCGACCAAACCGGATCACTGGCAATCGGACGTTCGTACGCCACCACTCGGCCACTCATACATCATCGCTCGATCGGACGTGTCCTCAGTCGTCCTGCATGAGGTCATGAAGCTGCTCGCGTCATCATCAACTTATCCTACTTGCACACACGCGTGTCACCACTCCGCGGGACGGGTCTACTTCACTCAGACGCCTCGCGCGCCGCCACTCCGCGGGACGGGTCTACTTCACTCGGACGCCCCGCGCGCCGCCACTCCGCGGGACGGGTCTACTTCACTCGGACGCCCCGTGCGTCGCCACTCCGCGGGACGGGTCTACTTCACTCGGACGCCTCGCGCGTCGCCACTTCGTGGGACGGGTCTACTTCACTCGGACGCCCCGTGTGTCGCCACTCCGCGGGACGGGTCTAC
>NW_025234284.1:0-1129 GCF_018294505.1 Triticum aestivum | reverse complement strand
CACTCGGCCGCCCCGCGCGTCGCCACTCGGTTGTGCGCGTCTTCACCACTCGGCCGCCCCGCGCGGCGCCACTCGGTTTTGCACGTCTTCACCACTCGGCCGCCCCGCGCGTCGCCACTCGGTTGCGCACGTCTTCATCACTCGTCCGCCCCGCGCGTCTCCACTCGGTTGTGTGCGTCTTCACCACTCGGCCGCCCCGCGCATCGCCACTTGGTTCTGCACGTCTTCACCACTCGCCCGCCCCGCGCGGCGCCACTCGGTTTTGCACGTCTTCACCACTCGGCCGCCCCGCGCGTCGCCACTTGGTTATACACGTCCTCGCCCCTCGGCCGCCCCGCGCGTCACCATCAGTTGGACATGTCTTTACCTATACACCCCCAGCACGGGAACGGCTAAGTTACTCATATGGTCAAACCTCATATCACACTCTGTAGCAAGCTTACCTCCTTCGAGCATCACTCGGGGGCTACGCGCGGCAGTTGGCCATGTCACCCTCAGGAGTTGCGCCCATTTGGTCAACCTGTTGATCACATCAAGATATTCTTCTGACCATACATGCTCGGTTCGCCGAAGATCTATAAGTGAAGCACGTCCACTTGGATAAATACCCCTTTTCATGCAAAAGGGTAAAAATGAAGCGCCATCGCTGAATCGTACAGGCGACCTTATTCATCGTTCGTACAACCACCTCATTACGCATCCATCCGATTGATTCAATTCCAGACAAAGATATTTGCCATGCCAACTGCATGGAGGTTTACCGAGAGACTTAAACCCTCTGCCAGACTCATCTAGTCCGACAGAGGCTCGGGGACTACACCCAGTGGGTGCACTCAGCGTGCCCCCACTGGAAGAGGACTCAGAAAGAAACATTTTGCTCGATGCAAACCCATCTCCAGTATTACTCGACCTCCGAGTCAGAGAAGAACAAGTTCGATCAGTATCAACAACAAAAAGACAGGCTCTAAGACTCCCGCCGACTGCCCGCAGTCGACAGCAGTCTCGGGGACTACACCCAGTGGGTGCACTCAGCGTGCCCCCACTGGAATGGTATCCACTCGGAACGGTCCGCCCAACCCGAGTGACGGCCAAACAACAACAAAAAGACAGGCTCTAAGACTCCCGCCGA
>NW_025234283.1:0-7227 GCF_018294505.1 Triticum aestivum | reverse complement strand
AGGGCACGCTTGGGCCTCCTGGCGCGCCCTGGTGGGTGCTGCTCCCCTCGAGCAGCCCCTCAGGTGCTTCCTTGGCCCATTGGCTTTCTTCTAGCCCAAAAAATTCCTCCAGGAGTTGCATTGCGTTTGGACTGCGTTTGATATTGATTTCCCGCGATGTAAAAAACATGCAGAAAATAACAACTAGCACTGGGCACTATGTCAATAGGTTAGTAGCAAAACATGATATAAAATGACTATAAATTGATTGTGAAACATCCAAGAATGATAATATAACAACATGGAACAATAAAAAATTATAGATACGTTGGAGATGTATCAGTAGCATGTGAGCATAAGGATAGAGCATAAGATAGATAACATGTCACAAGCTAATACGATACTTGACATCAGATAGAGATAGGGTAGCATATTGCTTACACCATATGAAAGGTACTTAAGTTCCACACACAAACTTAAAGCAAACCAAACAACAAGAAAAAGTTCACGAGAGAACAAAATCAACGACAAAGAAGACATACTCGTGACTCGGAAAATACCTAAACTCTCTCCCCTTTGGCATCGATACACCAAAAGGGCAAAGAGCACTAAACACGATGAAGGTGACGGTGATGCTCCAGATCATCAGAATTCCTCATGCTCATTAGAGTCGTCATGCTCCTTAGACTCCTCGTGCTCCTCAGACTCCTCTGCTCCTGCATACTGACACTCCGTCTCTGAACCTGACCACTTGCAGTGCCATGAGATCCAAGTCTCCTCATTTGTGACCCTCTCCTCAGAGCCACTAGCAATCTCCTGACTCAGGTGCCTCATCATGGTCTTATGATGTGTGTGAGCAGCCTTCTCGGCAACATGAGCCCTATACTAACCTTGGCTTCCATGCAGAAGAGCTTCTTCATCTTCGACTTGAGCTTAGATGCCCAAGATGGTACCTTCTCTAGGGAGGGAACAAACTCGTAATCTTGCTCCACCTCATCATAAGAGTTAGTGGGGGCAATCTCCTCACTGGGGGCAGCAGGCATAGTCCCCCAGTTATCCTTTTGGCGCAAGTTCAGAACCGGATGCAATATCATATGCTCAGTAGGAAGAGCCTTCCTGGACACTCAACAACCCACTTCTCCTCAATCAGATTAAGCAGATAGGGGCCATAGATGGGCACCTTTCGGTCAAGCATGATAGAACGAAGCTCAAGCCACATGATGTGGGAGATGTCCAACACAGAAGTCTTGCCCCTCTCCTTGATGCAAAGTAGGAGAAGATCCACCAAATATGAGTGCACCTGATCCAGGTTCCCAATGCGGGGGAACAAGGTGTTGTGAAAGATAGGATGCATGATATCCAAGAAGGGAATGATCTCCTTGCGAGTGGCCCCCTTGAGATTCTTCATGGTCCTGGAGTAACGTATAAGCTTTGACTTGTGCATGGCAGGTGTGTCCTTGTGAGGCTGGAGTCCAACTGGGTTGTCTTCTCCCTTGTCATCAATGCCCAAAAAATCCATGAAGTCCTTCCACGCAACCTTGAATCTCCTCCCACTTTTCATCCATGTAATAGATCTCTCCTCTTTTGCATGAAAGTGAACCATGTCATAAAATTGAGCCACTATCTCTTCATCATATCCCTTGTTGAAAGAGATGAAAGGAATGAGACCCCATTGGTGACAAAGAGCAAGATCCCCTCCATAGTAAGCCGAATCTTTCTGCATTCAAGAGATATTAATAGACTTGACAGTCACAAACAAGTTCTTCTTGGCCTTCAGAATGTCACAATAAGATTAAGGATTATTCCTTTGTCCAGAAGCGACGACCAACAAGAGCATCATCTTGAGCACGACGATACATGTTGCAAATATAGAACTCACCAAACTCCTTGGCAGTCATCTCATCTGGAGGGGTGTAGTTATCCTTCTCCTTCTGCTTATTGGTTGTCTCCTTCATATTCTGTCTTGGAGGATCACTGGAACTGGCAGGTGTACCATCAGCGGTATGATAGTGCTTGGAGCCACCCGGACGCTCTGGGTTCTTGCAACGACCATGATGAACGGAGCGACCATCACCTGGAACCTACAAACACATAGCGAGGGAAAAGTAGGTGTAAAGCCATTGCATAAGACAAGAGACACACTATGAGAATAGAAGTAAGTGCAAAAATTCTGAAAAGCTAGTCCACACTAGTAGTACCGTGCCCAGCAGCGGTAGTACCGCCGAAGGGTAAGCGGTAGTATCGTTGGCTGGACACGGGCGGTAGTACCGGCCGCGTCCCAGCGGTAGTACCGCCCACCCGACGGGAAAACTTCCGCGGTGTGGATCCGGTAGTACCAGTGATGTAGGAGTGCAAAATCTTGGCAAAGACTACTATACTCCCATCTAGCAGTCATCTCACATCCTTCTCATGCCTAGATTTAGCAATCTACGAATACCACATGCATTGCCCTAGAATGAAGATTCAAAGAATATAACCGTAGGAGACAAAAACGAGGGAAATACCTATATCCATGGCAAGAGGAGAGGGTGGGGATTGACCCCCCTTGTCGGAAACAGAGAAGACAATGTGGATTCGGAGAGCCGGAGCCGGCTCCAGAGCAGTTCTTAGCCGCCTGAGAGATAGAACATGTGAGGAGAGGAAGTGAATGGGTATGGGGGAGTTAGAACTCCCCGTGCCCAGCACTTAACCCCCTCACGGGTCTCCGAAGCAGTAGTACCATTGGCGCTAGTGATAGTACCGCCTGAGCGGTAGTACCGGTTGCAGCCAGCGGTAGTACCGCCCCAGTGCACTGACAGGAGGTCAGTACACTGCACTCAGCGATAGTACCGCCTGCTGCCATAGAAACTACTAAGATCAAAATTTGAGAAGGGGTTTATGCAACTATAAGAGAGGTTTGAGATAAGGAAGGCTTGGGACAAGAAAACACCACAAATGGAAGGAATACTCCATGGTCAAAGACAACTAAAACAAGAGCACGCAAGGAGTAAACCAACATCCAAAAAGGCTAGGACAAGAAAACACAACTCAAACCACACAGAGTCAAACCTGTCAATGAGAGGGCGGTAACCGAAGTGACCTATTTTTGAGTCAATTGGTATGGCACTACGAAGATTTTAACCATGTGCCCATGATCAAAACTCATATTTGAAGCACAAGTACCATAAAAAATGGCTAATGTGAAAGACTTGATCAATTTATGCATAATGGGAGGAGGGACAGCTCATTGAGAGAACAATCCCCTTATGTCCATGCCTACATCTAGAATAAGATAATATGATGAATGCTGTGGGGTGTGCCTATATCCAAGCCACATTGCTCGAATCAATGATATTTAGCTCATTCCTTAACTCGCAAAATCTTGCTTCATCCAAGGGCTTCGTAAAAATGTCTGCTAGTTGCTCTTCAGTGTTGACGTAGATAATCTCAATCTCCCCACACTTGATATGATCTCGGATGAAATGATAACGAATCTCAATTTGCTTCCTCTTGCTATGTAGCACCGGGTTGCGGGAAATCTTGATTGCACTTTCATTGTCATATAGAAGAGGCACTTTGTCACAAGTGACACCGTAATCCTTTAAAGTTTGCCTCATCCACAACAATTGTGCACAACAACTTGTGGCATAGAATCAAATCTATGAAAAACAAATGCCCCATAAAGGAAAAATTAAGCTCACCGCGCTGGCTTGGCGCTTGGCGCAGAATCCGCGATCCTCGGTGACGGGAGGGGAGACCTCGGAGCTCTTGAATAGAACCTTCCAGGCATCCTTGTGCTTTGTGTCGAAGAGCCGAGACAGAGTCTGGTGCTGGGCCGGGTCGAACTCCCACAAGCTGAAAGCCCGTCGTTGACACGGGAGAATCCGGCGGAAGAGCATGACCTGGACTACGGTGACAAGTTTAACCTTCCTGCTGATCATGTCTTTGATGCAGGTTTGAAGTCCGGTCACTTCCGCCGAATTACCCCATGACAGGCCCGTCTCTTTCCAAGATGTGAGCCGTGTGGGGATGCCAGATCGGAATTCGGGGGCCGCTGCCCATTCTGGGTCACGCGGCTCGGTGATATAGAACCACCCCGATTGCCACCCTTTGATAGTCTCTACGAAGGCGCCCTCGAGCCATGTAACGTTGGCTATCTTGCCCACCATGGCACCTCCGCACTCCGCTTGGCGGCCGCCCACGACCTTCGGCTTAACACTGAAGATCTTCAGCCATAGGCCAAAATGAGGCTGGATGCGGAGGAAGGCCTCACACACGACGATGAATGCCGAGATGTTGAGGATGAAGTTCGGGGCCAGATCGTGGAAGTCCAGGCCGTAATAGAACATGAGCCCCCGGACGAACGGATGAAGAGGAAAACCTAGTCCGCGGAGGAAATGGGGAAGAAAAACAATGCTCTCATGGGGCCTTGGGGTGGGGATGAGTTGCCCCACATCTGGAAGTCGGTGCGCGATGTCGTTAGACAGGTATCCGGCCTTCCTTAGCTTTTTGATTTGCCCCTCCGTGACGGAGGAGGCCATCCATCTACCTTCCGCTCCGGACATGATCGGAGAAGGTTGAGGTGGGAAGCGCGGGCTTGGGCGTTGGAGCTCGAGCGCGCAGGGACGGATAAGCAACGGAGGAAGAAGGCATAAATGGAAAGGGTAGATCCTTATCCCCTTATATGGGCGGCCAAAACTACGAGCCCCCACCGGCCTAATAAAACTCGCTTACCTCCCAAGCGCCGCGGTTAATGGCGCGGTTGGGTTACCCACGCCCGTATTGATGAGAATCCCGGAATAAGGGGACACGATCTCTGCTTTGACAAGACGTGCCAAGGAAACCGCCTTGCTAAACGCGCTAAGGTGGAACAGTAAAATGAATAAAAGCCTGACCGTGGCGTGATGTCACGCTGCGGAATACGTTAGCAGATTAGATTGGTGCAAATGTTATTCTCTCTATGGTGGCATGTGGAACTTATTTTGCAGAGCCGGACACTATCCTGGTGTTCAACATCTTCTATGAAATATTCGGAGGAGGAACCCGCCTTGCAATGCCGAAGACAACTTGCGCGCCGGACTCGTCGTCATTGAAGCCTGGTTTAGGGGTTACTGAGGGAGCCCTGGATTAGGGGGTGTCCGGATGGCCGGACTATGACCTTCGGCCGGACTCCCGGACTATGAAGATACAAGATTGAAGACTCCGTCCCGTGTCCAGATGGGACTTTCCTTGGCGTGGAAGGCAAGCTTGGCGATACGATATGAAGATCTCCTCCCATTGTAACCGACTCTGTGTAATCCTAGCCCTCTCCGGTGTCTATATGAACCGGAGAGTTTTAGTCCGTAGGACGGACAACAATCATACCATAGGCTAGCTTCTAGGGTTTAGCCTCTCTGATCTCGTGGTAGATCCACTCTTATACTACCCATATCATCAATATTAATCCAGCAGGAGTAGGGTTTTACCTCCATCGAGAGGGCCCGAACCTGGGTAAAAACATCGTGTCCCTTGTCTCCTGTTACCATCCGCCTAGACGCACAGTTCGGGACCACCTACCCGAGATCTGCCGGTTTTGACACCGACAGGGAGTATTTGACCAATCCCCATTCTTCTTATGGCTTGAGGAGAAATTTCATCACCTACATCACAGAGACTACTTTGCTCCACTTAGGAGCCATTATTTTTATCAAACTCCACGTTACATGTGTCCTCAATGAGTCCATTAGACTTATTAAGAACACGGTAAGCATGAGAGTTTCTAGCATAACCAACAAATATGCCTTCTTAAGCTCTAGGTTCGAATTTAGACAAATGAACACCTTTCTTGAGAATGAAACACTTACAACCGAACACCCAGAAGTACTTGAGGTTGGGATTGTTACCGGTAAGTATCTCATATGGAGTCTTGTTCAAGCCTTTGCAGAGGTAGAGCCAATTGGATGCATGACAAGCGGTGTTGATGGCTTCGACCCAAAAGTTGTACAAAGATTTGAATTCCGCCATCATGGTCCTTGCCGCGTCCATCAACGTCCAGTTCTTCCTCTCCACAACACCATTTTGTTGAGGTATATCAGGTGTGGAATATTGATGCTTGATCCCCTCGCCACTAAGAAACTCATCCAAGGAGTAGTTCTTGAACTCGGTGCTGTTGTCGCTACGGATCATCAAAATCTTTGCTTCATATTGACGTTGAGATTCATTTGCAAAGTCGATGACGGTTTTTTGAGTCTCACTCTTCCTCTTGAAGAAGTATACCCATGTGTATCTTGAGTAATCATCTACAATCACCAAGCAATACTTTCTTTCCCCAAGACTAGAGAATGATGGAGGACCAAAGAGATCCATGTGGAGGAGCTCCAAGGGCCTCTTCGAGTAGATGATAGTCGTGGCCCAGTGAGCCGTTTCATGAAGCTTTCGTTCAATACAAGCACCGCAAGCACGATCTTTGGCAAAACTCATATTTGTTAGTCCAAGAATGTGATCCCCTTTGAGGAGACTTTGCAAAGATCTCTTATTGACATGGGCTAGTCGGCGATGCCAAAGCAATCATACATCAACTTTAGCCATTAGGCACGTCGCGGTCTTAGTGGGTCGCTCCGAAAAGTTAACCACATAGAGACCATTCTCGACATGCCCAACAAAAGCTACTTTAAGAGTCTTGCTCCACAAAAGGGCCACGGTATCAAGATCAAATAATGTTGCAAATCCATGAGTTCAAGTTCAAGTTGACGAATGGAAAGTAAATTGTATGCAAGGGACTCAACAAGCATGCCCTTCTCAATAGATAAATCTTGAGAGATGACCACCTTGCCAAGGCCCAATACCTTAGATGTTGAAGCATCACCAAATCGGACATGAGTGGGCATAGATGGAATAGGTTGTATGTCGACCACCAAGTCCTTGCTCCCAGTCATATGATTTGGTGCTCCACTATCGAGCAATCATGACACCCCACCGGAAGCAAATTCCTACACGAAATCAATGCTTGGTTTTAGGTACCCATTTTTGAATGGGTCCTTTGAGGTTAGCAAAATGGGTCTTAGGAACCCAAATAGTCCATTCAATGTACTCATAAGAAGAACCAACAAATTTGGCATAAACATGCCCATCACTAGCACGACACAAAACATAGGAAGGATTAAAGTCGCTAGCTTTGTTAGAAGGGGCCTTCTTCTTCTTCTTTGTTCTTTCAACTTGGCATTCTCCTCCACAAGGTGCACATGCTCACAACAAGGGTTAGTAGCATTTGCATTATCAATTAAAAAAAAA
>NW_025234282.1:5892-7228 GCF_018294505.1 Triticum aestivum | reverse complement strand
TGACGTCCGGGATCTCATCCGGGACTCCGAACAACATTCGGGTTACTGCATATACATATCCCTATAACCCTAGCGTAACTGAACCTTAAGTGTGTAGACCCTACGGGTTCGGGAGACATGCAGACATGACCGAGACTCTCTCAGTCAATAACCATCAGCGGGATCTGGATACCCATGATGGCTCCCACATGCTCCTCGATGTTGTCATCGGATGAACCACTATGTCGAGGATTCGATCAAACCCTGTATGCAATTCCCTTTGTCAATCGGTACGTTACTTGCCCGAGACTCGATCGTCGGTATCCCAATACCTTGTTCAGTCTCGTTTCCGGCAAGTCACTTTACTCGTACCGTAATGCATGATCCCGTGTCCAACACCTTGGTCACATTGAGCTCAATATGATGATGCATTACCGAGTGGGCCCAGATATACCTCTCCGTCATACGGAGTGACAAATCCCAGTCTCGATCCGTGTCAACCCAACAGCTACTTTCGGAGATACCTGTAATGCACCTTTATAGTCACCCAGTTATGTTGTGACGTTTGGTATACCCAAGGCACTCTTACGGTATCCGGGAGTTACACGATCTCATGGTCGAAGGAAGAGATACTTGACACTTGCAAAGCTCTAGCAAAACGAACTACACGATCTTTTATGCTATGCTTAGGATTGGGTCTTGTCCATCACATCATTCTCCTAATGATGTGATCCCATTATCAACGACATCCAATGTCCATAGTCAGGAAACCATGACTATCTGTTGATCACAACGAGCTGGTCAACTAGAGGCTTACCAGGGACATTGTGTGGTCTAAGTATTCACACGTGTATTACGATTTCCGGATAATACAATTATAGCATGAATAAAAGACAATTATCATGAACAATGAAATATAATAATACTTTTATTATTGCTTCTAGGGCATATTTCCAACAGTCTCCCACTTGCACTAGAGTCACTAATCTAGTTACATTGTGATGAATCGAACACCCATAGAGTTCTGGTGTTGATCATGTTTTGCACGCGAGAGAGGTTTAGTCAGCGGATCTGCGACATTCAGATCCGTGTGCACTTTGCAAATCTCTATGTCTCCATCTTGAACATTTTCACGGATGGAGTTGAAACGACGCTTGATGTGCCTGGTCTTCTTGTGAAACCTGGGCTCCTTTGCGAGGGCAATAGCTCCAGTGTTGTCACAGAAGAGTTTGATCGGCCCCGACGCATTGGGTATGACTCCTAGGTCGGTGATGAACTCCTTCATCCAAATCGCTTCATGTGCTGCCTCCGAGGCTGCCATGTACTCCGCTTCACACGTAGATCCCGCCACGACGCT
>NW_025234282.1:0-1371 GCF_018294505.1 Triticum aestivum | reverse complement strand
TTTTAGACTAAGTTCATGATAATAAAGTTCTAATCAAATTATGAACTCCCACTTAGATTAGACATCCCTTTAGTCATCTAAGTGTTACACGATCCGAGTCGACTAGCCCGTGTCCGATCATCACGTGAGACGGACTAGTCATCGTCGGTGAACATTTTCATGTTGATCGTATCTTCCATACGACTCGTGTTCGACCTTTCGGTCTCCGTGTTCCGAGGCCATGTCTGCACATGCTAGGCTTGTCAAGTTAACCCTAAGTGTTTTCGCTGTGTAAAACTGTCTTACACCCGTTGTATGTGAACGTAAGAATCCATCACACCCGATCATCACGTGGTGCTTAGAAACGACGAACTGTAGCAACGGTGCACAGTTAGGGGAGAACACTTCTTGAAATTTTATAAGGGATCATCTTATTTACTACCGTCGTCCTAAGTAAACAAGATGCATAATACATAATAAACATCACATGCAATTATATAGTTGTGACATGATATGGCCAATATCATATAGCTCCATTGATCTTCATCTTCGGGGCTCCATGATCATCTTGTCACCGGCTTCACACCATGATCTCCATCATCGTGTCTTCATGAAGTTGTCACGCCAACGACTACTTCTACTTCTATGACTAACGTTTAGCAATAAAGTAAAGTAGTTTACATGACGTTATTCAATGACACGCAGGTCATACAAAAAATAATGACAACTCCTATGGCTCCTGCCGGTTGTCATACTCATCGACACGCAAGTCGTGAATCCTATTACAAAGAACATGATCTCATACATCACAATTCATCATTCATCACAACTTCTGGCCATATCACATCACATGATCAATCGCTGCAAAAACAAGTTAGACGTCCTCTAATTGTTGTTGCATCTTTCACGTGGCTGCAATTGGGTTCTAGCAAGAACGTTTTCTTACCTACGAATCACCACAACGTGATTTTGTCAACTTCTATTTACCCTTCATAAGGGCCCTGTTCATCGATTCCGCTCCAACTAAGGTGGGAGAGACAGACACCCGCCAGCCACCTTATGCAACTTGTGCATGTCAGTCGGTGGAACCGGTCTCACGTAAGTGTACGTGTAAGGTTGGTCCGGGCCGCTTCATCCCACAATACCGTTGAGCAAGAAAAGACTAGTAGAGGCAAGTAAGATGACAAAATCCACGCCCACAACAAAGTTGTGTTCTACTCGTGCAAAGAGAACTACGCATAGACCTAGCTCATGATGCCACTGTTGGGGAACGTTGCAGAAAATTAAAATTTTTCCTACGGTTTCACCAAGATCCATCTATGAGTTCATCTAAGCAACGAGTCTAGGGAGAGAGTTTGCATCTACATACCACTTGTAGATCGCGTGCGGAAG
>NW_025234281.1:0-7228 GCF_018294505.1 Triticum aestivum | reverse complement strand
GCATGCAAAATGCTGTCAAACATCTTCCTGAAAAAGATCTGAGCTGTTTGAAGTCCCATAACCGTCTCAAGAAAAGTCTTGATTACTTGGAGTACCATTGAAACACCAGCTATGGCAACATACACTCCGATAAACAGTGAAGGATTAAATGGGATGCCGCCTGATGTTTCATATGACAGCCAATAGTCACTAGCCATATCAGAAGCTTGCCACACCAATGATAATCCAAATATGCCCACAACTCCCCACCAACCCCAAGCCTCTGTCATGTATAGCTTGTACACACGCCAACTTACTTGGCCACTCTCTCTTTCCTCTTCTTGTATAATCTTAGAAGTAGCTGCTTCTATTTCTGGTGCAACGATCACCTTCTCACCCTTTCCAATGGATCTAGAGCGAAGAGATGGGATTCTGACTACTGCAGGCTGAGAATGTTCAGTCTTCTCTACTTGTCGACTCTGTTCCACCAGTTCCATTGAACTATCATGAGCAGCAACAAGAGCTGAAAAGCCTGAGCCTGCCTCTAGTAACTCGTCAAACTTTCCTGACTGTGCAATCATACCATCTTTCATGACCTGTTTATTTGCATCGTGAACATTATTTATTGAAGACTAAGTCAAGTACATAGCACCAAAAAGTAACTACCTTACAAGTCACATATAAATCTCTTTTAGAGGGAATAATTCATACCGTAACTACATGACAAAATCATGCAAACTACATGAAGGAAGTGTGGTAACCTTTCAGTGATCAATCATCTGTTTACACCTATACTGTTTCAACTATAGTACTATACAAAAACAACATGAGTGTTCTATTATTTATGATGATTGTTCCAGATAATAAATGAAATCTTGCTTGCTAACCACTGGATAGTACAAGAGTATCCTGAGAAGTCATACCAACAGACTTCAGGCATAATTGCAAATAAGAATGACATGAAACTAAACATACTGCAGCAGTGGGCAGATGCTACAGCAGTACTTGCTTTGGACGAAATTAAAAACATTTCAACTTTTATTATGTTCATCAACCAACAGATTATAAACTTACAAATATGTTGTCCACATTATGCAAGAAATCCACTTGGTGAGTAACAAGCAAGATGGTCTTTCCCTTGAGCAGCCCCCTTAGACATTCCTGCAGAGGAGCATTCTTGTCATAACCACAAAATATGGTGGCACATATATCAGTGATAGTTATATCAAGAGGGTTTACTTCAACCCATGCATATCAATGTGACTTACTTTAACATTGATTTGTTTAGCTGTCATAAGTATTGCCCTAGCTCTTGGACTCTTTGGTTATTAGTTATTCAGTCGTTACATATTATAACAGTTATTATTTGTCACATACCAGGAACAAAGCAGCACATCAACGTATCATCTTACGATATTTTTGGAAGAAACAAAAAACATCACAAGTGAAGCTAAATATGCTGAAAACATAAGATTGATTTATTTATTTTCGCGGGAAAAAGGGTTTCTTCCCTTAGTCTGTCTCCCCCCTCTTTCCAGCATTTGATATGGAGCTAAAACTTACGTAATCATGGCACTAATGACAGAGATGAATAATTCTCCGCAACTCTCTCAACAAGCAGGCAGAAATCCTGCAGGGGTCAGGACTCGAGACACAGTAACACAGCATAAAAAGCTGATCAACGTTGACATTTCAATATTGATTAATATCTGGTTGACCATTTTGAAATGAATGCAGATGAACATTAAACTGTATGAATAAAAAGAAAAGAATTACCTTAAAGATATAGGAACCAGTGTGAGCATCAACAGCACTGAAGACATCATCAAGGAGATATACATCGCAATTCTGATAAACTGCTCTGGCAAGCTGAATGCGCTGTTTCTGCCCACCACTGAGATTGATCCCTCTCTCTCCTATTTCAGTCCGGTCACCAAATTCCATCATTTCCAAATCCTTTTGCAGACAGCAAGATCGTGTAACCTCCTTGTATCTTTCAGCATCCATTGGCTGACCGAATAAGATATTCTCTTGAATGGTCCCATTTTGGATCCAAGCTGTCTGTGCAACATATGCAGTGCTACCACATACCCTTACCTGTTGAAAAATGATACAGTGTTAAGCAAACAAGCACGACAGTCGGAACTACAGGCCAGTATATATGAGGTAGAATTTATATAGACAATGCTATAAAGTGCTTCAGCAGAAAAAAAATACTGAAACGGCGGAGCAGAGCCTAGAGAGCATCATGAAGAATTCTGTTTTACTACCTCTCTAAATTTGTCAAAAGAACAGCACAGAATGTCCAAGTACCATGCAAATACCAAGAAAAGACTACTTGAATTCTATTTATAACAATGTCGTCAATGGAAGATATGCCGCTCCTAGATAGAAATGTGATTCACCCACACAACCTATAATTCACGCATCCACACAACCTATAATTCACACATCCACAAAATTGTAGTACGCTCTTGGAACTAATGGTTGGACCGTTGGGCATTTCATGAAAACATAAATCAGACACAGAATAGCATAGATCGGGTCAAACAGGGGGAGGCATTCCAACAAACATATGGCAGGCTTAACTGGCACGTCAATTACCAAAAGCAGAGTAGCAGAATTATTGGATTTGCAGCTACGTATCACGTCAAAAAGCAGAGTAGCCTCCTTCTCTCTGACAGTTTGCACCGACAATCTCATTTACAACAATAACAGATGAGTACCAGGCAGGTAAGGTTCCAGTTATTCGGGTGATTCCAGAATTCCCGGTCGATACTTGAAGAGCCTTTCCTACTAGTGAGAATGACAGTTTAACTGCTGTGTTCTACCCACCTGAGAGTTCAGCCATTACCCCTTAATTCGATAGAATTGCATTTCCCAGTTAAAGCATTTGACCTTGCACCTAATTTGCACTCAACTCGCTGATTTTAACCATTCCGAAAATGAACAGGCAAAATCCTCGCAGTTTATCGTAAGAGTGTCACACGAATAATTCTCAAAAAAAAGTAAGGTTGCACAAAATGAATGAGCAAATGCATAGTATTTTGACAAATAAGGATGCTGTTTTGTATAAGTAACACACACTTACTTTGCCTGAGACCTTGTCCATCTCCCCCATAATGCAGGAGAGCAGTGACGACTTGCCGGACCCGACCATTCCAACCACCGCCGCAAGCTCGCCTTTCCTCACCGTCATACTAATCCCCTTCAGCACTGTCTCTAGCACTGGTGCCTCCTCCACAATTCTCTCATCCTCCTCACCTTCACTGTCATCATTTTCCTCTTCTTCCTTTTCATTCTCCTTCTTGCCCCTCACGTCCCACGCGAACATGCCATCGTGCACCTCCACGACCACTCGGTCCGGGCCAGTATCAGCATCAAGGACATGCTCCACTGTAGTGTCAGCGAGCTCTGCATCAAGCAGATACCTGTCAAGCCTTCCAAGCGACACGGTCGCCTGCGTCACAGCGGCGATCGCCTCCGGGAAGCTCTGCATAGGTCCATCGAGCATCCGAAAGAACGCGGTGGCTGTGAACACCTTGCCAGCGTCGAGCTTGACACCTGTCAGCACGCAGGTGCCGAACACGAGCACGGTCATGGCAAGCGGGCCGCTCCAGAGCACGATGGTGTTGGCACACATGAAGTACATGGACTTGGCAAGTCACCCAAGCTCAGCCTCCCTGAGCTCACTAATCTTGGAACCAAACGTCTCCTCCCATGCCTGCAGCTTGATCACGCGCATGTAGTTGAGCAACTCGGTGATGGCCTTCATGCGCTCATCGCGCTTGCTGAGGAACTTGAACTGGTACTCCATGTTACGCCGGTTGGCGAGGGCCACGACCACGGTCACCACAGCGATCGCGGCGACCGCGGTGAGCACAGATGGGCCGAGGTGGGTGTAGAGCAGGGCGAGGGCGACGGCGATCTGCAGCGGCATCAGCCACAGGTTGTGGAGCTCGTGCGTGACATTGGACACCTCCTCGGCATCCACCTCCATGTAGTTCACGATCGTGCCGGCGCCGTGCGCGCGCCGCGCGCCCGTGGACAGCCGCAGCGACTTGCGGTACACCACGGCGAGCAGAGCAGCATGGATGCGCATCCCCAGCTTCTGCCCCTGGAACTCGTAGTGGTGCGACGCGAGAGTCTCGGCGGCCTTGCCGGCGAGGAGGATGCCGACCAGCTGCAGCCCCTCCGTCACGTCTCCGCCGCGGCGAACGAACTGGACGAACCTGTCCACGAGCGACGGGCCGATGTACATGACCGAGAGGTGCGCCACGCCCAGCGCGGCGGTGAGCAGGAACTGCGGCCAGAAGGACCGCAGCAGCGCGGTGATCACCGGGTGCCCGGCCTTGGACCCTGGCGCGGGGGGCGCCGGCCAGTTGGAGACGAACAGAGCGTACGCGGCCTCGGCGGTATCGGAGGGCGCCACCGGCGGGACGTCTTCGGCGCCGAGAGTCGCTCTGTAGCCCTTGGTGATGAGCGGGGTGATCCAGCTGAAGGTCGCCAGCGAGAGCCACGACGCCGTGGCGTAGGAAGTCGCCGCCTCAGAGGCACCGCTTGGTTCCTCCTCGCTAGTGGCCGCCGCTGATTCACCGAGGCCGCTGGAGCCGTCGACCGCGAAGTAGAGCAGAGGGAGCGAGAGCACGAGCCCGGCGAACGCGATGGGGTCGTCGGGGAGGACGGTCTGACCTGCGACGAAGCGCGCGGCCGCGGAGCCGGAGAAGAGCGCGGCGAGCAGCGCGGTGGCGAGCCAGAAGAGGCGCAGGTGCGTCGGGTGGGCGCGCGCGGCCCCGGGCTTCTCCGCCGCGACTGTCCCCGCGGCGGCGAGGTGCGCGAGGAGCTGCGCCGCGAGGAAGGCGCGCTGGAGCGCGGTCCAGTCGCTGCTGTACCCCTTCGCGGGGAGCAGCAGGAAGGCGAGCGCGAGCAGCACGAGCGACGCGGCGGCGAGCGCCGAGGAGGCCCCCAGCGCGAGCCTGTGGCGGAACCCCCTCCCGTGGGACCGGGCCGGTGCCGGCTTCGCGAGCAGGGGCTCCACCTCGTGCTGATGCTGATCCTGGCGCGCGCGGCGGTGGTGGAGATGGAGGCGGGCGCGGAGGGAGAGGGCGAGGGCGGCGAGGAGGAAGAGGAGGTCGAGGGCGGCGAGGAGCGCGCGCTGCGGGCAGGGGGTGAGGAGGAGGAAGGCGAGGAGGTCGGCGCCGGAAGCGGAGGGCGGCGGGGAGCAGGCCGTGGTGGTGGTGGCCAGCCACCACGGGTCCGGCATGTCGGCGGCGGCGTCAGTGGTGCGGGCGGGGTCGTTGGTGCGCGCGTGGGAGGGCACAGGGCACGGGGGTTCCGTTTTTTGCGAGGGGAAGGGAAGCGTGGGAAACCTTTTTGAATTTTTTGGCCAGGCCAGCAGCAGCCTCTCGCCGTCGTCGTCGTGGTCTTCTCCTCGCGTCGTGTGGACACGTACGCAGCAGCAGTCCTCTCGCCGTCGTCGTCCAACGGCGCGACTAGGGAAGGGTGACGCGGCGTCGTGGAAATGTGGGTGAATGCATGCATGCCGGCGTTGATTCCCGAATGGAGGGCCCTCGCTTTGTGCGTTTGAAACTTGACAATGCTAACTTTTGACTCGCCGAGATGTTTGACAGCAGATGGAGAGGAAGAATACTTCATCCAGATTTTTTTTTCTTGAGATTTCATTACTCAAACCAATGCTAATAAAAAAACTGAGCAAAACTAATGCTAACAGTTAAACACAAACAGGGCCACCCCGGGCCTAGGAGGGACGGGCGACCGCCTATAGGGCCCATGCTCGACAGGGGCAGGTTGTCATAGTCCGATCCATTATACGCAAGTTATATATTAGCTTTACAATGTTTGAGTGGTCTCGCATCTCAAATTCTCCTCCTTTCTTGTCCTCGTCTCCCCCATCCTTGCCACCCTCTCTCCAACTCCCCTTTCCTTCCACCGGCTCTACTGGCCGGGAAGAAAAAAGAGAGGGACGTCCCACTCTCCTGATATTCTCATGTACGTATCTTCCACCTCTAGTTGTACCACGCGTGTTTTCTGATGGTTTGTCATCAGAGTCTAGGGGTGCTCATCTGGGATGAGGCGTTCACGACCTAGCTTCTTTGCCTTTCTGTTTTTCGGTGTTCGTCATTCTCATTTTCATCCTTAGAGGTACAGGCCCCATGCCTATATAAATGGATACGGTGTTTTCCCTTTGCTCCAGTAAATCCCCTTGCTCATGTGTGTTCTTTTCCGCATGTCTGTACTACCACCAAACCAACTTGGCCGACAAACTTCTTAGCCTTCTGTTCCGGAGCTTCGAGATCACATGCTTCTTCATGTTTGCTTCCAACATGAGCTTGGTTAGTTAGTTGGTTTGATAGTCGTGCGTCTGTTTCTTTTGTTGATCCTTGCTCCTTCTTTTTCATAAAATGGGTGGTTTGGTTGTTGATCCATTAATCAAATAAATTAGGTCATAAGATCGAATCAATAATTTCATTATATCCATTTCTTATACCTTCTATTTTATATGATATTTCATAAGAATAAACCATAGGGATAGGGTCTAGAATAAAGTAATAATAATAAAGTGAATAAAAAGAGGGGGCAATCTAAATATTGCTAATATATTAGGAGCACTGCATTCTTCTCTCTCTCCCCCCCCCCCCCTTTGCTCATCATATGCATATGAGAAAAGGCCAGATTTTGATCATTCTACTCTAGAGGCCTCGACCCATCTTAGTTAGGGATTATACATCTGGTTGTTGCGCGTGTTTGAGATTGCGCCACTATCTTCTTCCTCTATCTATGGTGATGGCATCAACACCGGGAGGTTCAACGTCATGCTTACCATAGACTGAGTACTTTGTTTTTCTTCCTTCTTTTCTGAACCATGGTGACGTCCTTTTAGGAACGACGCCCCTTCCATCCTCTGGAGGCAGTTTGTTCTTCATTTTTTCCATGTGGCCTATGGACACGAAGCACGATGGCTCGGAGGGCCGGTGAAAATGCTAGGTGGAGAAGTAGCACTCTAGTGTCAACATAGCCTCTGCTCTCTCTCCTTTCCAATTTTTAAGGATCACAAGCATCACTACATCGTTAATTTGTCTTATGAAATACTCCCTCCATCCCAAAATACAATACTTGCGGCAGATGTGTGCACGGAAAGACGTTCGCGTGCTTGAACGAGTGTGTTGTTGTCATCACGACACTGCCTCAACTTTCAGGAGACTTCTCATATCATATCCCTTGCACGACC
>NW_025234280.1:0-7229 GCF_018294505.1 Triticum aestivum | reverse complement strand
GTTTCAATGTTCCCATGGGCCAGATTAACCACACTAATCAGTGAGTTGAGGTACTCCGTTACCTTGACATATATGTTGGAAATATTATTATGACCCTAGGTGTCTCAGGGGATCATCTAGTGGTCTAGCCATGATTTGTGTCCTAGTGTGATGATTCTGGCCTTTATTCTCAAAAGCATCCTGTGATGCCATTTAGTTAGTAGGTATTCTATTCCTGGGTTCTTGAAACCGAGATTCACTCTACCTACTTCATGTTGATAGTAATTGCTAGTGCCTTTAGGATATTAGCAACCTTTGCATTAGTCCTCGATGTTCGTGGTATTCCTTTCTTCCAAATACTATGAACCGCTTATGGCAGATGTTCCTCGCTGATCGAAAGATCACAATCAGAGTGCTCTCGATGGGTTCTCGATTCTACATTGTGACTCTGCCAGTTCTACCTTTCTGCATGGGTTATCCGGAAGAAATATGTGGAATTCGTTCGACATGCTAAACCATGCATCCACAACTCAGAAAATCATATGTTCCTTTGAGTTGTCCCTCTTTAGTTGTCTTCTGACCCTCGTCTATCAGTTGATAGTCAAGTTGATGTCATGCATTCGTGTTCACCGATGCTCGTTATTCTTGTGGTCCGTCAAGCCGTTCTAGTTCGGAATGACTTGGAGAAACAAACTCCAGTATCTCATCCATATCTAGGATTGGGTCAAAGTAGTTGTATTCCGCAGATCAAATTGCTACTCCAGCTTTTGTTCTGCTCTACCTTGGAGTATTACATATTTTATATCGAGATTGTTATAGGAATTGCACACCATCCTATGAACTCTTGGTACAGTGATACTTCTTGCCATCATTGTTCATTCCTCGGTTCCTGTGTTATTGTCACCGGAATGCCGACAAATGAATCATGGTGTGTGAAATCAATACTCCCAGCAACCTCGTTGCTTGGTAGTTAAAGGATAATAATTTCATTCTTAGCGTGTTGGTTTTCGAATCATCCTTCTAAGACTGATCGTGCTACCTAGTCCTTATCTCGGTGCACCCTTCGATTGATGAGTTAGGATCTTGTCAAGTCCTCACTCATTTGATCATATCGTCTTGCCCTCAAAAGCAAGATTGTTCTCGAGCTTAGTAACATACCGGTGGTTCGTGACTTTCCAAATATCTTCTTGGAAGTATTACCAGGTCGTCACCTGACCGTTATGTTGAGCTCGTGATCAAGTTGGTTTCTTATGAACCACCTTCTCTCCAAGAATCGGTGTTAGATATCCCTGAGCTAGTTGGTTAAGCTAGACAACAACTTGGAGAGTTGGAAGATAAAAGCTTGTCTGACTTAGTTCGTTCCAAAGGGATATTCTTGTGTAGTGTGTGTTGAAGAAAGATGATATCTTCATCGATTGGTCCTTGTGATCAGTTGCTGGACCTATTGTCTTATCAATCCTTTGATTTGAGTGTGGGCTATCGTCAAATCAAATCAGTACCAACGATGCTCGTAATGTTGTCTTATTCGTGGTTGATCCCTCGAGCATACACCATTACATCTTTGGTCTGACCAATGCTATCACCGTGTTCACTTAACTATGGAATTCCTTTTAAAAGGAAACCTAGATGAATTGTTGTTGAGCCCATTGACAACATCCTTATTTCCTCCATGATTTTGTTGAACATTAAGTTAGTGTTGGAAACTTTTGAAAGCATTTGTTCATGCTAGCTCATGAAGCATATGTTTGGATGAAGGTAGTGACTTCCTTTAATTCATGTGCATCTGATGCAAGTTGCCGCCGTGGATTCGAGAAAGTCAATGTTGTTTCCTTTGGAATCATCCCAAATCAGTCATGCATACGTGCGAAAGTATTCTGTGGTTCGGAGACTTGCAACCTCCATTCCATATGTGTTCCGTAGCACCCCAAGCCACTGACTGATTTGTTCGAGAAAAGGAGTTAAGTGTTAATCCATGGTAATGCACAAGACTTCGATACCCTCATTGATGGTTCCCCCTCCTGAACTCGGTAGTGTTTTATTGTAAGACTACCATGTGGGCATGCTTGTCTGGGACAACGTGTTCACATGTTTGTAGCAGAACCAGCTCATGTTTTGGAGCTTGCTATCGTAGTTCATTCCCCGAGAATCTCGCAACGTCATCTCGTCGATTTGTGTTGCAAACTTCCGTTTTTCTTCCTAGACTCGATGAGTCTGGAATATCCTGACACCAACCAGATCTGAATCTCAGGCAGATATGATGGTTGGAATATTTCCCAAGAATTATAATATTGGTCGCGCGATAACCGGTAAAGTGGATGTCGTGGCCAACACACCCAGCCGGAAGACCTGTTATTATAATATCTTGATTGATGAAGTTGGCCACCTCCCCTAAGGATTTCGTAGGATTTACTCCCTAGTTGCCCCTATGGATTTTTGTGTTCCCGAAGTCCGACCTTTTACTTGATGTTTTAGATATCAAACCATATCTATGAATGGGTTATACTAGCACATCAAGGAGAACATTAGAAGCGGAGTGCTAAATGTCTCTCGGTCGATCATCCAGATTTTATTTGCTTGGCCTCGCTAAGGTGAAATCTGAGAAAGTGTTATCCTCCTTCGCATCTGCATCGTCCATCGCTATTCATCATGGTAGTATGTTGTGTTGTCAGCACCCTTGACGCGGTTGTTGATAAAACCTTGATGATTGTGGAAATGCTCAAGTTCTTGAGAGCACGCACAAGCGCTACGTCTTATCATCGGCACTAGCTGGGATTGCCCCAGATTTCCTCGGTTATGCTATAACCACTCCAACAGTGAATTCACTCTCTATTGTTGGCTTCTTCCCCAGTTACCAGAATCATTCCCAGCATTTGCATTTTGTTCCCAGCTTGCACCGCCAATGTGCCATTCTACCATGGGTCTCTTCCATTTCCGGTGATAAGCAAAATTCATCCATTACGTTGTCTTCAACAAGGTAATCCACATCATCCAAGTTTGAGTATGCCATTCTACCGAACCCCTCTAAATGATCGATTATGATTTGCCTTAAGCTGGTATAAAGAGTTTCAATGATCTCTGAATCAAAGGTAATTCTTTTGCCACTTAAGGGGAGATATCTACGAGTCACGGTTCCGAAGGTGTCTCGTTGTGGTATCATGGCAACTCAACTCCTCGCTATGTTGACAACCGATTACCACCTTCTTAAGTGTGGAATTGTTGTCCACCTAGTGAACCTTCGTCATCCGTTTCTTTCCACCCCTCTTGATGTGTATCTCGTGTCTCAACCCGAGAGATGGTCCTATGTCTCATTCCGTGAGTTGTTCGATCTTCAAGAAGATCGACCCTTCTAGAGTCTCCTTCTTCCCTCCATGTCATGTTGGCAGGATTTCTCAAAACAAGACATCAAGACAATGATGGTGAATGAATCAACGTTCAACTGAAGTGCACCCTGGATCGTGAAGATTGTACTAGTTTGCGTTTCCCCTTCATCCTACCCTACGCTTGAATCTCGAGACGAGATTCTTGTTTAGTGGGGGTGAGTTGTCACATCCCTAGCTTCTGGCATTGCTCTAGCCTAGCTTCATGTGTGCATCATGTCTGTATTTTTGAAACTTGAATTGAGGAATATTGGAAGCCTCAAAACCCTAAATAAAAGAGGGGCAAAAACCCTAGAAATCTCATTCATTGCTCCAAAAGGCTCTTCTTAAATGTTTGATAATTTTTGGTAAGGGTTCTGGTCCCAACCAAAATATTGAACATTTTTAAGGATTTATTTTTGGGACTTTGAATTTAAATCATTAGCTATTTGAATTTGAATTATATTCATATAATTAGAATATAATTTCAAATACCCCTGAAATATTTTATGAGCTTTTGGAAAAGTCCATCTAGCCAAATAAAATTATTCAGAGGAGTTTTTGGCATTGTTTGAATTTGTTTAAAATTCAAAACAGTGGCAAAACGAAATTAAATAAAACAAAACAGAAGAAAAAAATAAAAGAGAGAGAGAGAAGGACTTACCTGGTCTCACCCGTGCAGCCCACCAGAACCGGCCCAGCCGGCCCAGCCCGCCACCGCTACTCCCCCCCCCTGTCGTCTTCCTCTTGCCAGTGGGAGCAGCTGCGTGCTCGCACGCGCGCGGCCGAGGAGGCCACCTCCTCCCTGCCTGGCTGCCTCCTCCTTCCCTGGTCCCTCCCGCGACGCCACGCAGCCCCCGACCCCCTCTCACTTCTCCCTCGCTCTCTGGACCTCCCTCCCCCTCGCTCCTCTGTTTCCCCTCCCGCGACCGAATGGAGGCCGTCGCCGCCGACCAGCGCTCGCGCGGCCACAGCCACCGTCTCGCCTCCCCGACGCCTCCCAAAGCTCCGCTGTTCCGCCCTCGTCCTCCTCGCCGTCTCACGCGACCAGAAGGGCCCCGAGCAGCCGCCATCGTCATCATCTCCAAGCTTCGGCCCCGGCGCCCTTCTCCGTCGATTCGGCCACTCCGGTGCGCCCCCGAGCCCACTAACCCTCCCTACAGCTCCGCGGTGAGCCTCTGTGCAGAACCCCTCTCTTTCCCCTCACGTTTGCGAGCTCTAGGCCATAGCTCCGCCGCGGCCGAACTCCGGCAGCCGCTGACCTCGTCGCCGCCGTCACTGCAGCCACTGGAGCTCCCACCCGAGTGCACCATCGTGCTCAGAACGTTTCCACGAGCCCGTTGCCTGCCGCAGCTCGCCCTCTCGCGCTCCCTAGTGGTCGCCCGTGTCTTACCCGAGCTCCGGCGGCCGCAACCGAGCTCGCCGTCGTCAGCTCCGGCCTCCCCACGACCTAGCAACCGCACCGCTCGACGCGCGGGAGCAAGGGCTCTCCAACGAGCCCAAGCACGGCCTCGTCCGTGCCCTGTAGCATGTTTCCGACGGTCGCCACCGTCCCGGACCTCGCCGGCGTCGAGACGCCGGTGGGGTTGACCCACTTGACCACGGCAGAACCCCCCTGGGTCGATGACAGGTGGGGCCAGCCCCTGTTAATTAGTTTAGGTGTTAGATTAGTTAACACTAATTAAGTTAGCTAATTAGATAGGCCACTGACATGCGGGCCCCGCCCGACTAACTAAGTTAGTTAGGGCTAACTAACTTGGTTAGTTGACTGGGTCACTGAGCAGTGGACCCCACTGGTCAGGTTTGACCTGGTCGACGCCTTTGACCTGCTGACGTCACCCCGGCGTCATGCTGACGCAATAATTCCTTTCTGGAATTTAAATAAATCTTAAATGATTTAATAATTCCAGAAAATAGCTAAAACTTCTAAAATTCATAGAAATTCAACCGTAACTCCAAATTAAATAATTTATATATGAAAAATTATCAGAAAAATTCAAGGAATCCATCTATACCATTTTCATGCATGTTAGAACAACTTATAGCTGCTGTTTAGCACAAATCAATTAAATGGCATTTGAATAATCACATATGGAGTTTGAATTTGAATCTTGTATTCAAACCAACTTCATTTAATCTGTGGCTAGTTGCATTAGCCCAAAAAACATTCATTTTGCCATGTCATGATCATGCATCATATTGTGCATTGCATTGATTGTGTTTCCTTCTGTGTTGCCGGTATTTGTCCCCTCTCGATAGACGTGATACCGATGATGTGATCGTTGACACTGATGAAGACTCAATGTTATCTTCAGAAGTGCCAGGCAAGCAAAACCCCCTTGTTCATTCTGATACAATCCTACTCTCTTGCTCCTGCTCTCTTTTACTGCATTAGGACAACAACGATTCATCTGTTACTTGCTGCGGTAGCTGAACCCCTTTATCCTTTGCATGACCTGTCATTGCCACAGTAAATAGATGAAACCCACTAGCATGAGTAGGAGTTGTTTGAGCCCTGTTGTGCCTACTCATTCATGTTTGTTTGTCATGCCTGCTACTGCTTAGAGTTGAGTCAGGTCTGATTCATCGGGGATGAATCAGAGGCGTGTGAACATGTCCTACTGTGGGTGAGCTAAGTGTGTGAACACGATTTGGTAAAGGTAGCGGTGAGAGGCCATGTAGGAGTACATGGTGGGTTGTCTCATTGTAGCCGTCCTTAGGAACTGAGTTCTGTGTTTGTGATCCATGATTCAGCTACTACCATACATTGGGCCCTGAAATATGACCCCGCTCGACTTCTTATTCACCCTCGTCCTCTGTCCAGGAGTTGCAAGTAGTTTCTGGTGTTTGTAGCTTACTAGAGGCCGTGGACAGCGCTGACCGTAGGGGTGGGCTGTGATGCGGTAGGTACGTGGCACGGTGTACCGGATGCCCGTTTGGTATCTCGGGAACCCTGTTCACATCGTTTGGGGCTGTGAGCGAAACTCCGGCCGGATCTCCTCATGGATGGAACCCGAATAGGCGATAAACCTGGACTAAGACTTGAGTGTTTAGGTAGGTCATGGTCTACACCCACGTCGGCTTTCGCTTGAAGTCTGCCGAGCACATGTCGTGTGCAGACGCTAAGTGGTGGAAACATGTATGAAGAAGTACACCCCTGCAGGGTTAACATCATCTATTCGAATAGCCGTGTCCGTGGAAAAGGACTTCTGGATTGCTTATATCAGTTCATAGACAAGTGAAAGTGGATACTTTAAAATGCGCAAGATAAGCGTGAGTGCTATGGATGGCGTTCTCGTAGGGAGACGGGAGCGGATCCATAGTGGTGTATTGATATGGTGAATATGTGGACTCGTGTGCGCCACCTCAAAAGAGTTACTTGCAGTCGTAGTTCAGGATAGCCACCGAGTCAAAGCTGGCTTGCTGCAGTCAAACTCCACCATCCCCTTTGTTGATAATGATGCATATGTAGTTAGTTCTGATGTAAGTCTTGCTGGGTACATTTGTACTCACGTTTGCCTATTTTATGTTTTGTGCAGAGAGACTTCAGTCTCACTAGTAGTTCCGCGTGGACTTCGACGTTTAGCTTGATACCTCAGCTACGATCTTGTGCCCTCGGCAGGATCTGATCGATAGTCAGGCTTCTCAGCCTTTTTCATTTATAGATGTCTGTACTCAGACATGATAGCTTCCGCTTGTGCTTTGACTTGTATGCTCTGATTGTTGGGTCATGAGACCCATGTTTGTAATGTCTCGCTCCTCGGAGCCTATTGAATAGACTACTTGAGTCGTAGAGTCATTTTGTGATGCCATGTTGTATTGCACATATCGAGCATATTGTGTGTATGTTATTGAAATGCTTGGTATGTGTGGGATCTGACTATCTAGTTGTTT
>NW_025234279.1:0-7230 GCF_018294505.1 Triticum aestivum | reverse complement strand
GACGTACCATCCTTTTTCGGCACTAAAATGATAGGAACATCACAAGGATTAAGGGATTTGCGTATATAACCTTTGTCGTGCAGTTCTTGTACTTGACGAATAATCTCCTTTGTCTCCTCTGGATTGGTACGTTATGGTGCATGGTTGGGTAATGATGCACCGTTAATTAAGTCAATTTGATGATCAATCCTTCGAATAGGTGGTAATCCCGGTGGCACGTCTTGTGGACATACGTCAGCGAACTCCTACAAAATGTTAGTGACAGCAGGAGGCAAAGAGGAAGGGACGTCCTCGAATGAAAATAATGCCTCTTTGCACACAAAAGCATAGTAAACGGATTTCCTAAAATCTAGATCATCAATATCAGATTTGGTGGCATGTAAACATGCACTTTTCAATTTAATTTCAGAAGCAACACTAGATGGTTTATTATTAGTCTTCATTTGTTGCTCAAATTCTTTTGCCACAATATGATTTTCACTCTTATTTTTCTCTTGTTTTGCTTTATAAGCTCTATTAATATCATCTTTCAAAATGGAATCGGGAGTCATAGGAAGCAAAGTAATACTTTTATCCTTATGAACTAGAGTATACTGATTGTTTCTACCATGGTGTACAGAATTTTTATCAAATTGCCATGGTCTACCAAGTAATAAGGAACATGCTTGCATAGGTACCACATCACAATCAACATAATCAACATATGTAGAGATACTAAAATGCACACGAACAGTACGTGTTACCTTAACCTTGCCGCTATTATTGAACCACTGGATGTGGTAAGGATGTGGATGTGGTCTTGTGGTGAGAGACAGCTTCTCCACCATCTCCGTGCTAGCCAAGTTATTGCAGCTCCCTCCATCTATCACGACGCGAGCAGAACGTTCCTTCACAACTCCCTTTGTATGGAACAAATTATGCCTCTGATTTTGCTCAGCTTGTATAACCCGCACACTCAAAACACGTTCAGCAACTAAACATTCATACCTGTCAGCATCTTCAGGAGCCATGTATTGCGTCTGATGATCAGAATCATGTCCACCATGTTCTTCATGTGTAATAAGAGCCAAAGTCTCCTCATCATAGTCACTAGAGGACTCATACCCACCATCCTTAGTAACAATCATCACACGCTGAGATTTGCATTCTCTCGCAAAATTTCCTCTTCCCTTACAACGATGACAAATAATATCACTTGTGTGCCCTGTTGATGCCATGGAAGAAGAAGAGCTCTACGCAGGCCCAGCAGGTGTGCTCTTAGCAGATAGTGGTGGTTGTGCCTGCTTTCTTGTATCACGGCTGGAGGTGGCACCTGATGGAGGTGCTGGTCAAGTCGAAGTAGAGGATGCACGTGGTGTCCATGATGAATGTCGACCTGCAGAAAAGTTAGTTCGTGTCAATGCCTGTTGATCCTGCACTTCACGTTCAGCTTTACAAGCAAGATGGAATAAACGAGTGATATTAGTGTACTCCTTATACTCTAGAATGGTCTGAATCTCTCTATTTAATCCACCCATAAAACGTGCAAGCATAGCTTCATTCTCCTCAACGATACCACATCTAATCATGCCAGTTTGTAATTCCTGACAATATTCTTCTACAGAATTTTTTTCCTTGTCTTAAACGCTGCAATTTTTGAAGTAATTCACATTGATAATAAGGTGGAACCCAACGAGTACGCATAGCAGCTTTCAAAGCAGCCCAAGTAGCTGGAACATGATATAATCTACAATGTTTCAGACCACAAACACATGCAAAACAAGTGAAAGCACAAACAGCAGCAGGAACACGTCTCTCTTCAGGATATTGTAAACATGTAAAACGTTGTTTAGTTTCTAACTCCCAAGTAAGATATATATCAGGAATATATCTAACCTCAAATGGTGGAATATTCAATTTCAGTTTAGGAAGATGGTCAGGATCTCGTACCTCAGGTGGTGGTGCAGCCCTACCATTGCAATGATATGCATGAGGACAACCTGGTGGTGGTGTTGGTGGTTGCACGTAGTTCTAATTTTGATCAACCTCATCCACAGTAGCAGCAGGATCTATAGAAGCACCAAAGTAGGTACAACAACAACAGAAGTTTGACCAAGCTCAATGGGAACACGATGTGCTCGTCCCACTTGATTTGGAAGACGATGTTGTTGTTGTTGTTGTTGTAGAGGTGCGACAGGTGCAGTGGGCGGTGGAAAATGCGCGAGTAATTCATTAAACTTGTTATCGAGCTTTGTTTCGAACGCCTTCTCAATAGCATCTATCTTCTCCATGGCCTCTTCAAGTCTATTTAGCACATCTTCCACCTGTCCACTCATCATTTGCTGAAGCTTATCATGTAACTCTTTGTTTGTCATATTCTCCCAGTCAGTCTCGTCGGCTTGTGATCCTGCCATGGTTAGCAGCAATAGAAACACACAATAATATGATCCTACAGACTACTAGGAAGTGGTGGTGATGGTGTGGTGGACAGTCACAAATCCGTCAAGCGAATCTCATATTCTTACCAGCTCTTACCAAGCAGCAGGTGGTGATCAGCAACCGTTGTAGTCAAAACTCTCAAAGCTTGGATAGAGCGATTACTAGGGAGACTCAAACGCATGACGTAGATGTATGTGGAGCTGGGAAGGCTTATAATATGGTAGCAAAAAGGGTCAGCAATAATCAATTCAGATATGCAAAGTTGAATAAACGCTCAACAACTGTACTGTGCTGGTGCTAGGCTAGACCGTGCTAGAGACGCGAGCCTAGAACACTAAAAAAATCACGGCGCTGCATGTAAACAAGGGAAAAGCACACTCTGGAACTTTTTTCGCTCTGTTTTTTTTTGCGCTCCTCTTTTTTTTGCGATCTGCTTTTTTTGTGAAAAATCACTATAATGGCGAGTGTCTCAAAACTCTTCCCTCATTAAACTGAGAGGATGGGCACGAAATTTTTTTTTGACTTTTTTTTCACAAATCAGGGCAGCGACGACAAAAAAGTGTGACAAAAAATCACTATGATGGCACGTGGCTCAAAAGACTCAAAAAAGCCTAAAAATATGATAGGGAAAAAATATTTTTGCCTATGAAAATTTTGGCCTAAAAACTGCCCGGGGGTCTCCAGACTCTTTTTTGGAAACCTACTCAGGCAAGGAAACACGAAACGGAAATTAGATGGATCTCGAAAACTAACCTAATATGAAAGGAACTCAGATTGGTGGTGGATATATGGTGGTACGATATAGCAGCGGTGGTTGTATATGGATACGGTTAGTGGTGGTATATGGATATGGATTGGTGGTGGTATATGGATACGGATTGGTGATGGTATATGGAGACGAATTGGTGGCGGATAAGCAGTGGTGGTAGACGGCAGGGGCGGTGATGATGGTGTAGCGGCGGCGTGACAACTTATGACCAGAACTCGAAACTCTAAAAGACTAGACTCTAAGACCAGCAACTTGACACGACGATGCAACCGTAAATTCAAAAAAGCAAATACAGAAAAGATTATGCAAAGGCTCAGATTGGTTCGGATAGGATGAACTAACCACAATTTTTTTTTGCTTTTTCGTGGACTACAGGTATGAAGAATAGACTCGATCTAAACTACAAAAAACTGTAAAATCTCACCGAGCAACCTGGAAATCTGATACCACTTGATAGAGACGAAGGTCTCCTGATGTTTCAATGAGATGGATATCGTTTTCTGTGGGAGTCGGCTTTGATGATCCGACTACGAACGTGTGAAGACATCGCGCTTTAGCAATCGCTAAACCAACTTCCGAGGGTTATTGACCATGTCGGAGCATGATCAACCTGACCACGAGGGTCTATTTCCTGCGAGCAAACAACGAACAAGCAAGAAACTAAGATTGCAATCTGGATATTGCGAATAAAAGAGGAAAGCTTTATTAATGAAGGTGGGATTCTGTGACGCCTTTGTCTGGTTGTTGAACACAAACGAAGTACGCGAAGTTGCAGCTATGGCAAACTTTAATCTAAACAAAACTCAAAGTCTAAACGACGCTCTAAGGGTTGTATACATGGAGGAAGAGGGGGGGAATTTCGTGGCCCTTGGAGGAGGGGTCCAAAACCAACCCTAACTCTTGTTTCCCCACACATACAGGCTCTAAAAACAGCCTATACTTAAGTATTTCGAAAATACATGGGTCTGACCCAGTAATAAGGTGACGCAGCACCTAGAATAGCCTCCGGACGAAATTTATGAAGTGGCATCTTGTATATTTCATCCAAGGCTTCATGCACTCCTTATGGTGGCTTCAAAGTCCTGAAATCATCACTTGTAACTCCGTTCTTGATCCCCTTGCGCATGCCATCATCTCCATGCTTGAACTTGCTCCAAGGTTCATCTTTCTTGTCCAAGCTTGGCCCTTCATTTGTAAGGAAAACAAATGTATCCAATTTAGGCAGCATCATATTCTCATGAACATTAGAATCGTTACCAAGAAACGAAAGTACCCGATAATTCAATTGGCGTGCGCGAGCTCTAGTAATTGGTCCAGTATGTATAGCAGCAGGGGCTGTGGGTGTAACAATGGTATTGATGTCCTCAGCAGGATACATGGGCCCTTGGCCCGTTCTCTGCGCACAAGCAGGGGCTGGATGTCCGGGCTGGGGGCCGGATGTACGATGCTTCGGGACGGGACAGATGTCCGGGGCAAGGGGCCGGAAGTCTGGGCTGGCTTGGATCTTCTAGATGCATTCGGTGATGGAGGGGTCGGATTTCCGGGCGAAGGGGCCAGATGTCCGGGGCTTCGGGATGAGCCGGATGTTCGGGCTGCGCTGGTCCTTTTCAGTGTTCTCTGGATAGCCGATGTCGGATTGCTGGGGCAAGGGCCAAATGTTTGGGCTGGTCCGGAGGTCCGGGCTGGTCCGGATGTCCGGGGCCTGTAGCTGCTGGCTCTTCTTCCTTCTCCTCCCTTCGCTTCTACGCATGCTTGGCCTTGGTCCTTGGGCTCTCCATGGTCTCCTCGGGTGTACCTGAGTATGCACAAGGTTCGCGCTTGAAGTAGCATCCATGTCGTATATGCGGAAAGGGAAGATTCGGAAAGGAGCGAGTGCACCTTACGTCCAATGGCGTAAGCTCGAGTGTACATGGAGATGATCGTAGGATGCTCCGCATCATAGAGGAAGAATATCCAATGGTGACAATGCCTTGAATCCGTAGATGGCCTCGAAAGGGGACTGGACAGTTGTTGAGTGTTTTGCTCGGCTGTAGGCGAACTCGGCGATAGGTAGACACTGTGTGCTGTTGGTCACCTCCATTTGGCCATCGGTTTGTGGATGATACGTCGTGGAGAAGAGTAGCTTAATTCCGAGCTTGGCACATAGGGTCTTCCACAAGTAGCTTAGGAACTTGACGTCGCGGTCCGAGACGAGCGTCTTTGGCACTCCATGTAGACGCAATATTTCCCTACAAAAGAGATTGGCAACATGTGAAGCATCGTCTATCTGGTTGCATGGTATGAACTGTGCCATCTTAGATAATCGGTCCACAACGACAAATACCGAATCCTTTTCATTTCAAGTCCTAGGCAATCCAAGTACAAAATCCATGCTAATATCTTCCCATGGTTGATATGGAATTGGGAGATGCATGTAAAGGCCATGGGATTGAGCTTTGGACTTAGCTTTGTGACATGTAGAGCATCGGTTGGTGAAGCGGTTGACGTCCTGAAACATCTTGGGCCAATAATAGTTCTTGGAGAGCATAGCAAAAGTCTTGTCGCGTCCAACATGTCCCATTAGTCCACCTCCATGAGATTCCTGCAAAGGCAACAAACGAAGAGAAGACTCGGGGATACAAAGTTTGTTAGCTCTCATGAGATATTCATCTTTGATCTAATAGCGTTCCCAAGAGGTATGCGTCAAACACATGGCATAAGGGATAGCTAAAGTAGGATCATGCCCATACAAGTCTTTTATGTGCTCAAAGCCAATGACATCCAATTCAGTTTGAGTAACAAGCATGCATATGCGGGAAAGGGCATCCGCCACAATATTTTCCTTACCTTTAATGTACTTGATGACATAAGGAAAAGACTCAATAAATTCACTCCATTTAGCATGATGCTTGTTCAACTTTGTTTTGCCCTTAAGGTACTTGAGCGTTTCATGATCGGTATGAATGATGAATTCATGAGGGCGGAGATAGTGTTCCCATTCGTGCAAAACTCGCACTAAAGCATATAGCTCTTTGTCATAGATGGGGTAATTGAATTGCGCTCCGGAAAGTTTCTCACTAAAGTAAGCTATGGGGCGCTTCTCTTGCGTTAACACACCTCCTATGCCATTACCACTAGAATCGCAATGAATCTCAAAGGGTTTTTCAAAGTTGGGTAATGCAAACACGGGAGCATGAGCAAGCAAATTCTTAAGCTCATTGAAAGCGGTATCTTGGGATGGTCCCCAAACAAAAGGCACATTCTTCTTGCTCAAAGCATGCAAGGGCGAAGCAATGGTGCTAAAATCTTTCACAAAGCAACGATAGAAACCCGCAAGGCCAATAAAACTTCACAATTGGTGCAAGTTGGTTGGTTGGGGCCAAGTCTTAATAGCATTGATCTTGAACTCATCAACATGAACACCCTTAGAAAATACAACAAAACCCAAGAAAACGAGATTATCAATGCCAAAAAAGCACTTTTCCGTGTTAGCAAAGAGATGCTCGTTTCGAAGAGTTTGCAAACCGGTTCAAACATGGGTGACATGATCTTGAAGAGATTTTCTATAAACAAGGATATCATCGAAGTAGACCACAACAAACACACCAATGTAAGGGCAAAATACATGCTTCATAAGGTGCATAAAAGTACCAGTTGCTTCCGATAGACCCATAGGCATGACTAACCACTCATACAACCCAAACTTGGTTTTGAATGCGGTTTTCCATTCATCACCATCTTGTATGCGGATTTGATAGTAACCACTTTTAAGATCAATTTTGAAAATATAGTGGCACCACTATGTTCATCAAGCATATCGTCAAGGCGTGGAATGGGATACCTATAGCGAAAGGTGATAGCATTGATAGGTCTACAATCGGAGCACATGCGAAAACTACCGTCTCTTTTTGGCACAAGAATGACCAGGACGGCAAAAGGGCTCAAACTTTCACGCACATGTCCATGGTCTATGAGATGCTTTACTTGCCTTTGTATTTCTTTGGTTTCTTCAGGGTTGACGCGGTAGGGAGCTTTGTTCGGGAGAGGTGCTCCGGGGATGAGGT
>NW_025234278.1:0-7230 GCF_018294505.1 Triticum aestivum | reverse complement strand
GACGTACCATCCTTTTTCGGCACTAAAATGATAGGAACATCACAAGGATTAAGGGATTTGCGTATATAACCTTTGTCGTGCAGTTCTTGTACTTGACGAATAATCTCCTTTGTCTCCTCTGGATTGGTACGTTATGGTGCATGGTTGGGTAATGATGCACCGTTAATTAAGTCAATTTGATGATCAATCCTTCGAATAGGTGGTAATCCCGGTGGCACGTCTTGTGGACATACGTCAGCGAACTCCTACAAAATGTTAGTGACAGCAGGAGGCAAAGAGGAAGGGACGTCCTCGAATGAAAATAATGCCTCTTTGCACACAAAAGCATAGTAAACGGATTTCCTAAAATCTAGATCATCAATATCAGATTTGGTGGCATGTAAACATGCACTTTTCAATTTAATTTCAGAAGCAACACTAGATGGTTTATTATTAGTCTTCATTTGTTGCTCAAATTCTTTTGCCACAATATGATTTTCACTCTTATTTTTCTCTTGTTTTGCTTTATAAGCTCTATTAATATCATCTTTCAAAATGGAATCGGGAGTCATAGGAAGCAAAGTAATACTTTTATCCTTATGAACTAGAGTATACTGATTGTTTCTACCATGGTGTACAGAATTTTTATCAAATTGCCATGGTCTACCAAGTAATAAGGAACATGCTTGCATAGGTACCACATCACAATCAACATAATCAACATATGTAGAGATACTAAAATGCACACGAACAGTACGTGTTACCTTAACCTTGCCGCTATTATTGAACCACTGGATGTGGTAAGGATGTGGATGTGGTCTTGTGGTGAGAGACAGCTTCTCCACCATCTCCGTGCTAGCCAAGTTATTGCAGCTCCCTCCATCTATCACGACGCGAGCAGAACGTTCCTTCACAACTCCCTTTGTATGGAACAAATTATGCCTCTGATTTTGCTCAGCTTGTATAACCCGCACACTCAAAACACGTTCAGCAACTAAACATTCATACCTGTCAGCATCTTCAGGAGCCATGTATTGCGTCTGATGATCAGAATCATGTCCACCATGTTCTTCATGTGTAATAAGAGCCAAAGTCTCCTCATCATAGTCACTAGAGGACTCATACCCACCATCCTTAGTAACAATCATCACACGCTGAGATTTGCATTCTCTCGCAAAATTTCCTCTTCCCTTACAACGATGACAAATAATATCACTTGTGTGCCCTGTTGATGCCATGGAAGAAGAAGAGCTCTACGCAGGCCCAGCAGGTGTGCTCTTAGCAGATAGTGGTGGTTGTGCCTGCTTTCTTGTATCACGGCTGGAGGTGGCACCTGATGGAGGTGCTGGTCAAGTCGAAGTAGAGGATGCACGTGGTGTCCATGATGAATGTCGACCTGCAGAAAAGTTAGTTCGTGTCAATGCCTGTTGATCCTGCACTTCACGTTCAGCTTTACAAGCAAGATGGAATAAACGAGTGATATTAGTGTACTCCTTATACTCTAGAATGGTCTGAATCTCTCTATTTAATCCACCCATAAAACGTGCAAGCATAGCTTCATTCTCCTCAACGATACCACATCTAATCATGCCAGTTTGTAATTCCTGACAATATTCTTCTACAGAATTTTTTTCCTTGTCTTAAACGCTGCAATTTTTGAAGTAATTCACATTGATAATAAGGTGGAACCCAACGAGTACGCATAGCAGCTTTCAAAGCAGCCCAAGTAGCTGGAACATGATATAATCTACAATGTTTCAGACCACAAACACATGCAAAACAAGTGAAAGCACAAACAGCAGCAGGAACACGTCTCTCTTCAGGATATTGTAAACATGTAAAACGTTGTTTAGTTTCTAACTCCCAAGTAAGATATATATCAGGAATATATCTAACCTCAAATGGTGGAATATTCAATTTCAGTTTAGGAAGATGGTCAGGATCTCGTACCTCAGGTGGTGGTGCAGCCCTACCATTGCAATGATATGCATGAGGACAACCTGGTGGTGGTGTTGGTGGTTGCACGTAGTTCTAATTTTGATCAACCTCATCCACAGTAGCAGCAGGATCTATAGAAGCACCAAAGTAGGTACAACAACAACAGAAGTTTGACCAAGCTCAATGGGAACACGATGTGCTCGTCCCACTTGATTTGGAAGACGATGTTGTTGTTGTTGTTGTTGTAGAGGTGCGACAGGTGCAGTGGGCGGTGGAAAATGCGCGAGTAATTCATTAAACTTGTTATCGAGCTTTGTTTCGAACGCCTTCTCAATAGCATCTATCTTCTCCATGGCCTCTTCAAGTCTATTTAGCACATCTTCCACCTGTCCACTCATCATTTGCTGAAGCTTATCATGTAACTCTTTGTTTGTCATATTCTCCCAGTCAGTCTCGTCGGCTTGTGATCCTGCCATGGTTAGCAGCAATAGAAACACACAATAATATGATCCTACAGACTACTAGGAAGTGGTGGTGATGGTGTGGTGGACAGTCACAAATCCGTCAAGCGAATCTCATATTCTTACCAGCTCTTACCAAGCAGCAGGTGGTGATCAGCAACCGTTGTAGTCAAAACTCTCAAAGCTTGGATAGAGCGATTACTAGGGAGACTCAAACGCATGACGTAGATGTATGTGGAGCTGGGAAGGCTTATAATATGGTAGCAAAAAGGGTCAGCAATAATCAATTCAGATATGCAAAGTTGAATAAACGCTCAACAACTGTACTGTGCTGGTGCTAGGCTAGACCGTGCTAGAGACGCGAGCCTAGAACACTAAAAAAATCACGGCGCTGCATGTAAACAAGGGAAAAGCACACTCTGGAACTTTTTTCGCTCTGTTTTTTTTTGCGCTCCTCTTTTTTTTGCGATCTGCTTTTTTTGTGAAAAATCACTATAATGGCGAGTGTCTCAAAACTCTTCCCTCATTAAACTGAGAGGATGGGCACGAAATTTTTTTTTGACTTTTTTTTCACAAATCAGGGCAGCGACGACAAAAAAGTGTGACAAAAAATCACTATGATGGCACGTGGCTCAAAAGACTCAAAAAAGCCTAAAAATATGATAGGGAAAAAATATTTTTGCCTATGAAAATTTTGGCCTAAAAACTGCCCGGGGGTCTCCAGACTCTTTTTTGGAAACCTACTCAGGCAAGGAAACACGAAACGGAAATTAGATGGATCTCGAAAACTAACCTAATATGAAAGGAACTCAGATTGGTGGTGGATATATGGTGGTACGATATAGCAGCGGTGGTTGTATATGGATACGGTTAGTGGTGGTATATGGATATGGATTGGTGGTGGTATATGGATACGGATTGGTGATGGTATATGGAGACGAATTGGTGGCGGATAAGCAGTGGTGGTAGACGGCAGGGGCGGTGATGATGGTGTAGCGGCGGCGTGACAACTTATGACCAGAACTCGAAACTCTAAAAGACTAGACTCTAAGACCAGCAACTTGACACGACGATGCAACCGTAAATTCAAAAAAGCAAATACAGAAAAGATTATGCAAAGGCTCAGATTGGTTCGGATAGGATGAACTAACCACAATTTTTTTTTGCTTTTTCGTGGACTACAGGTATGAAGAATAGACTCGATCTAAACTACAAAAAACTGTAAAATCTCACCGAGCAACCTGGAAATCTGATACCACTTGATAGAGACGAAGGTCTCCTGATGTTTCAATGAGATGGATATCGTTTTCTGTGGGAGTCGGCTTTGATGATCCGACTACGAACGTGTGAAGACATCGCGCTTTAGCAATCGCTAAACCAACTTCCGAGGGTTATTGACCATGTCGGAGCATGATCAACCTGACCACGAGGGTCTATTTCCTGCGAGCAAACAACGAACAAGCAAGAAACTAAGATTGCAATCTGGATATTGCGAATAAAAGAGGAAAGCTTTATTAATGAAGGTGGGATTCTGTGACGCCTTTGTCTGGTTGTTGAACACAAACGAAGTACGCGAAGTTGCAGCTATGGCAAACTTTAATCTAAACAAAACTCAAAGTCTAAACGACGCTCTAAGGGTTGTATACATGGAGGAAGAGGGGGGGAATTTCGTGGCCCTTGGAGGAGGGGTCCAAAACCAACCCTAACTCTTGTTTCCCCACACATACAGGCTCTAAAAACAGCCTATACTTAAGTATTTCGAAAATACATGGGTCTGACCCAGTAATAAGGTGACGCAGCACCTAGAATAGCCTCCGGACGAAATTTATGAAGTGGCATCTTGTATATTTCATCCAAGGCTTCATGCACTCCTTATGGTGGCTTCAAAGTCCTGAAATCATCACTTGTAACTCCGTTCTTGATCCCCTTGCGCATGCCATCATCTCCATGCTTGAACTTGCTCCAAGGTTCATCTTTCTTGTCCAAGCTTGGCCCTTCATTTGTAAGGAAAACAAATGTATCCAATTTAGGCAGCATCATATTCTCATGAACATTAGAATCGTTACCAAGAAACGAAAGTACCCGATAATTCAATTGGCGTGCGCGAGCTCTAGTAATTGGTCCAGTATGTATAGCAGCAGGGGCTGTGGGTGTAACAATGGTATTGATGTCCTCAGCAGGATACATGGGCCCTTGGCCCGTTCTCTGCGCACAAGCAGGGGCTGGATGTCCGGGCTGGGGGCCGGATGTACGATGCTTCGGGACGGGACAGATGTCCGGGGCAAGGGGCCGGAAGTCTGGGCTGGCTTGGATCTTCTAGATGCATTCGGTGATGGAGGGGTCGGATTTCCGGGCGAAGGGGCCAGATGTCCGGGGCTTCGGGATGAGCCGGATGTTCGGGCTGCGCTGGTCCTTTTCAGTGTTCTCTGGATAGCCGATGTCGGATTGCTGGGGCAAGGGCCAAATGTTTGGGCTGGTCCGGAGGTCCGGGCTGGTCCGGATGTCCGGGGCCTGTAGCTGCTGGCTCTTCTTCCTTCTCCTCCCTTCGCTTCTACGCATGCTTGGCCTTGGTCCTTGGGCTCTCCATGGTCTCCTCGGGTGTACCTGAGTATGCACAAGGTTCGCGCTTGAAGTAGCATCCATGTCGTATATGCGGAAAGGGAAGATTCGGAAAGGAGCGAGTGCACCTTACGTCCAATGGCGTAAGCTCGAGTGTACATGGAGATGATCGTAGGATGCTCCGCATCATAGAGGAAGAATATCCAATGGTGACAATGCCTTGAATCCGTAGATGGCCTCGAAAGGGGACTGGACAGTTGTTGAGTGTTTTGCTCGGCTGTAGGCGAACTCGGCGATAGGTAGACACTGTGTGCTGTTGGTCACCTCCATTTGGCCATCGGTTTGTGGATGATACGTCGTGGAGAAGAGTAGCTTAATTCCGAGCTTGGCACATAGGGTCTTCCACAAGTAGCTTAGGAACTTGACGTCGCGGTCCGAGACGAGCGTCTTTGGCACTCCATGTAGACGCAATATTTCCCTACAAAAGAGATTGGCAACATGTGAAGCGTCGTCTATCTGGTTGCATGGTATGAACTGTGCCATCTTAGATAATCGGTCCACAACGACAAATACCGAATCCTTTTCATTTCAAGTCCTAGGCAATCCAAGTACAAAATCCATGCTAATATCTTCCCATGGTTGATATGGAATTGGGAGATGCATGTAAAGGCCATGGGATTGAGCTTTGGACTTAGCTTTGTGACATGTAGAGCATCGGTTGGTGAAGCGGTTGACGTCCTGAAACATCTTGGGCCAACAATAGTTCTTGGAGAGCATAGCAAAAGTCTTGTCGCGTCCAACATGTCCCATTAGTCCACCTCCATGAGATTCCTGCAAAGGCAACAAACGAAGAGAAGACTCGGGGATACAAAGTTTGTTAGCTCTCATGAGATATTCATCTTTGATCTAATAGCGTTCCCAAGAGGTATGCGTCAAACACATGGCATAAGGGATAGCTAAAGTAGGATCATGCCCATACAAGTCTTTTATGTGCTCAAAGCCAATGACATCCAATTCAGTTTGAGTAACAAGCATGCATATGCGGGAAAGGGCATCCGCCACAATATTTTCCTTACCTTTAATGTACTTGATGACATAAGGAAAAGACTCAATAAATTCACTCCATTTAGCATGATGCTTGTTCAACTTTGTTTTGCCCTTAAGGTACTTGAGCGTTTCATGATCGGTATGAATGATGAATTCATGAGGGCGGAGATAGTGTTCCCATTCGTGCAAAACTCGCACTAAAGCATATAGCTCTTTGTCATAGATGGGGTAATTGAATTGCGCTCCGGAAAGTTTCTCACTAAAGTAAGCTATGGGGCGCTTCTCTTGCGTTAACACACCTCCTATGCCATTACCACTAGAATCGCAATGAATCTCAAAGGGTTTTTCAAAGTTGGGTAATGCAAACACGGGAGCATGAGCAAGCAAATTCTTAAGCTCATTGAAAGCGGTATCTTGGGATGGTCCCCAAACAAAAGGCACATTCTTCTTGCTCAAAGCATGCAAGGGCGAAGCAATGGTGCTAAAATCTTTCACAAAGCAACGATAGAAACCCGCAAGGCCAATAAAACTTCACAATTGGTGCAAGTTGGTTGGTTGGGGCCAAGTCTTAATAGCATTGATCTTGAACTCATCAACATGAACACCCTTAGAAAATACAACAAAACCCAAGAAAACGAGATTATCAATGCCAAAAAAGCACTTTTCCGTGTTAGCAAAGAGATGCTCGTTTCGAAGAGTTTGCAAACCGGTTCAAACATGGGTGACATGATCTTGAAGAGATTTTCTATAAACAAGGATATCATCGAAGTAGACCACAACAAACACACCAATGTAAGGGCAAAATACATGCTTCATAAGGTGCATAAAAGTACCAGTTGCTTCCGATAGACCCATAGGCATGACTAACCACTCATACAACCCAAACTTGGTTTTGAATGCGGTTTTCCATTCATCACCATCTTGTATGCGGATTTGATAGTAACCACTTTTAAGATCAATTTTGAAAATATAGTGGCACCACTATGTTCATCAAGCATATCGTCAAGGCGTGGAATGGGATACCTATAGCGAAAGGTGATAGCATTGATAGGTCTACAATCGGAGCACATGCGAAAACTACCGTCTCTTTTTGGCACAAGAATGACCAGGACGGCAAAAGGGCTCAAACTTTCACGCACATGTCCATGGTCTATGAGATGCTTTACTTGCCTTTGTATTTCTTTGGTTTCTTCAGGGTTGACGCGGTAGGGAGCTTTGTTCGGGAGAGGTGCTCCGGGGATGAGGT
>NW_025234277.1:0-7230 GCF_018294505.1 Triticum aestivum | reverse complement strand
GTTTTGGCCAATTCTGACCCGCTTCGTGGACTATTACTCACCGTTTTGGGGTGCCGAAGTGATTTCCATAGTTGTTGAACCCTAAGGTGCACTTACGTGTCGGTCATCAACACTCGCAGTTTTGTCCGATTCTGGCCCGTTTCATGGACTATTACTCACCGTTTTGGGGTCCCAGAGCGATTTCCACGATTGACGATCCCTAGGGTGCCTTTACGTGTCCGACGTCAAACACTCACAATTTTGGCCAATTCTGATCCGCTTCTGGTCTATTACTCACCATTTTGGATTCCTGAAGCGATTTCCATTGTCGTTGAACCCCAAGGTGCGCTTACGTGTCGGTCATCAACACTCTTAGTTTTGGCCGATTCTGGCCCCTTTCGTGGACTATTACTCACTGTTTTGGGGTCTCGGAGTGATTTCCACGATCGACGAATCCCGGGGTGCGTTTACGTGTCGGTCATCAACACTTGCGGTTTTTATCGATTCTGACCCGTTTCGTGGACTATTACTCACCATTTTGGGTGCCCTAAAGCGATGTCCATGGTTGTCGAACCCCAAGGTGTGCATACGTGTTGATCGTAAAGAATCGCAGCTTGAGCCGTTTGTTGGACTATTACTCAGTTTTGTGGTCCCGAAGTGATTTCCATGATTGACGAACCCCGTGGTGCATTTACATGTCGGTCATCAACACTCACAATTTGGGCCAATTCTGGTCTGTTTCATGGACTATTACTCACCGTTTTGGGGGGTGCCAGAGCGATTTACACGATTGACGATCCCTAGGGTGCCTTTACGTGTCCGTCGTCAAACACTTAGAGTTTTAGCCAATTCTGACCCGCATCGTGGTCTATTACTCACTGTTTTGGTGTCCTCAAGCGATTTCCATAGTTGTTGAACCCCAAGGAGCGCTTACGTGTCGGTCATCAACACTCTTAGTTTTGGCCGATTCTGGCCCCTTTCGTGGACTATTACTCACTATTTTGGGGTCCCGGAGTGATTTCCACGATCGACGAACCCCGGGGTGCGTTTACGTGTCGGTCATCAACACTTGCGGTTTTTATCGATTCTGACCCGTTTCGTGGACTATTACTCACCATTTTGGGTGTCCTAAAGCGATGTCCATGGTTGTCGAACCCCAAGGTGTGCATACGTGTTGATCGTAAAGAATCGCAGCTTGAGCTGTTTGTTGGACTATTACTCAGTTTTGTGGTCCTGAAGTGATTTCCATGATTGACGAACCCCGTGGTGCATTTACATGTCGGTCATCAACACTCACAATTTGGGCCAATTCTAGTCTGTTTCGTGGACTATTACTCACCGTTTTGGGGGGTGCCAGAGCGATTTACATGATTGACGATCCCTAGGGTGCCTTTACGTGTCCGTCGTCAAACACTCAGAGTTTTAGCCAATTCTGACCCGCTTCGTGGTCTATTACTCACTGTTTTGGTGTCCTCAAGCGATTTCCATAGTTTTTGAACCCCAAGGAGCGCTTACGTGTCGGTCATCAACACTCGCAGGATTCTGACCCGTTTCGTGGACTATTACTAACTATTTTGGGGACCCGGAGTGATTTTCACGATCGACGAACCCCGGGGTGTGTTTACGTGTCGGTCACAAACACTCACAATTTGGGCCAATTCTGGTCCGTTTCATTGACTATTACTCACCGTTTTGGGGTCCCAGTGCGATTTCCTCGACTTACAATCCTCGTGATGCATTTGCTTGTCCGTCGTCAAGACTCACTGTTTTGGCCAATTCTGACCCGCTTCGTGGACTATTACTCACCGTTTTGGGGTGCCGAAGTGATTTCCATAGTTGTTGAACCCTAAGGTGCACTTACGTGTCGGTCATCAACACTCGCAGTTTTGTCCGATTCTGGCCCGTTTCATGGACTATTACTCACCGTTTTGGGGTCCCAGAGCGATTTCCACGATTGACGATCCCTAGGGTGCCTTTACGTGTCCGACGTCAAACACTCACAATTTTGGCCAATTCTGATCCGCTTCTGGTCTATTACTCACCATTTTGGATTCCTGAAGCGATTTCCATTGTCGTTGAACCCCAAGGTGCGCTTACGTGTCGGTCATCAACACTCTTAGTTTTGGCCGATTCTGGCCCCTTTCGTGGACTATTACTCACTGTTTTGGGGTCTCGGAGTGATTTCCACGATCGACGAATCCCGGGGTGCGTTTACGTGTCGGTCATCAACACTTGCGGTTTTTATCGATTCTGACCCGTTTCGTGGACTATTACTCACCATTTTGGGTGCCCTAAAGCGATGTCCATGGTTGTCGAACCCCAAGGTGTGCATACGTGTTGATCGTAAAGAATCGCAGCTTGAGCCGTTTGTTGGACTATTACTCAGTTTTGTGGTCCCGAAGTGATTTCCATGATTGACGAACCCCGTGGTGCATTTACATGTCGGTCATCAACACTCACAATTTGGGCCAATTCTGGTCTGTTTCGTGGACTATTACTCACCGTTTTGGGGGGTGCCAGAGCGATTTACACGATTGACGATCCCTAGGGTGCCTTTACGTGTCCGTCGTCAAACACTTAGAGTTTTAGCCAATTCTGACCCGCATCGTGGTCTATTACTCACTGTTTTGGTGTCCTCAAGCGATTTCCATAGTTGTTGAACCCCAAGGAGCGCTTACGTGTCGGTCATCAACACTCCCAGTTTTGTCCGATTCTAACCCGTTTCGTGGACTATTACTCACTATTTTGAGGACCCGGAGTGATTTTCACGATCGACGAACCCCGGGGTGCATTTACGTGTCGGTCACAAACACTCACAATTTGGGCCAATTCTGGTCCGTTCCGTTGACTATTACTCACCATTTTGGGGTCCCAGAGCGATTTCCTTGACTTACGATCCTCGTGATGCATTTGCGTGTCCGTCGTCAACACTCACAGTTTTGGCCAATTCTGACCCGCTTCGTGGACTATTACTCACCGTTTTGGGGTGCCGAAGTGATTTCCATAGTTGTTGAACCCTAAGGTGCACTTACGTGTCGGTCATCAACACTCGCAGTTTTGTCCGATTCTGGCCCGTTTCATGGACTATTACTCACCGTTTTGGGGTCCCAGAGCGATTTCCACGATTGACGATCCCTAGGTTGCCTTTACGTGTCCGACGTCAAACACTCACAATTTTGGCCAATTCTGATCCGCTTCTGGTCTATTACTCACCATTTTGGATTCCTGAAGCGATTTCCATTGTCGTTGAACCCCAAGGTGCGCTTACGTGTCGGTCATCAACACTCTTAGTTTTGGCCGATTCTGGCCCCTTTCGTGGACTATTACTCACTGTTTTGGGGTCCCGGAGTGATTTCCACGATCGACGAACCCCGGGGTGCGTTTACGTGTCGGTCATCAACACTTGCGGTTTTTATCGATTCTGACCCGTTTCGTGGACTATTACTCACCATTTTGGGTGTCCTAAAGCGATGTCCATGGTTGTCGAACCCCAAGGTGTGCATACGTGTTGATCGTAAAGAATCGCAGCTTGAGCCGTTTGTTGGACTATTACTCAGTTTTGTGGTCCTGAAGTGATTTCCATGATTGACGAACCCCGTGGTGCATTTACATGTCGGTCATCAACACTCACAATTTGGGCCAATTCTAGTCTGTTTCGTGGACTATTACTCACCGTTTTGGGGGGTGCCAGAGCGATTTACACGATTGACGATCCCTAGGGTGCCTTTACGTGTCCGTCGTCAAACACTCAGAGTTTTAGCCAATTCTGACCCGCTTCGTGGTCTATTACTCACTGTTTTGGTGTCCTCAAGCGATTTCCATAGTTGTTGAACCCCAAGGAGCGCTTACGTGTCGGTCATCAACACTCGCAGGATTTTGACCCGTTTCGTGGACTATTACTCACTATTTTGGGGACCCGGAGTGATTTTCACGATCGACGAACCCCGGGGTGCGTTTACGTGTCGGTCACAAACACTCACAATTTGGGCCAATTCTGGTCCGTTTCGTTGACTATTACTCACCGTTTTGGGGTCCCAGAGCGATTTCCTCGACTTACGATCCTCGTGATGCATTTACGTGTCCGTCGTCAACACTCACAGTTTTTGACAATTCTGACCCGCTTCGTGGACTATTACTCACCGTTTTGGGGTGCCGAAGTGATTTCCATAGTTGTTGAACCCTAAGGTGCACTTACGTGTCGGTCATCAACACTCGCAGTTTTGTCCGATTCTGGCCCGTTTCATGGACTATTACTCACCGTTTTGGGGTCCCAGAGCGATTTCCACGATTGACGATCCCTAGGGTGCCTTTACGTGTCCGACGTCAAACACTCACAATTTTGGCCAATTCTGATCCGCTTCTGGTCTATTACTCACCATTTTGGATTCCTGAAGCGATTTCCATTGTCGTTGAACCCCAAGGTGCGCTTACGTGTCGGTCATCAACACTCTTAGTTTTGGCCGATTCTGGCCCCTTTAGTGGACTATTTACTCACTGTTTTGGGGTCCCGGAGTGATTTCCACGATTGACGAACCTCGGGGTGCGTTTACGTGTCGATCATCAACACTTGCGGTTTTTATCGATTCTGACCCGTTTCGTGGACTATTACTCACCATTTTGGGTGTCCTAAAGCGATGTCCATGGTTGTCGAACCCCAAGGTGTGCATACGTGTTGATCGTAAAGAATCGCAGCTTGAGCCGTTTGTTGGACTATTACTCAGTTTTGTGGTCCCGAAGTGATTTCCATGATTGACGAACCCCGTGGTGCATTTACATGTCGGTCATCAATACTCACAATTTGGGCCAATTCTGGTCTGTTTCGTGGACTATTACTCACCGTTTTGGGGGGTGCCAGAGCGATTTACACGATTGACGATCCCTAGGGTGCCTTTACGTGTCCGTCGTCAAACACTCAGAGTTTTAGCCAATTCTGACCCGCTTCGTGGTCTATTACTCACTGTTTTGGTGTCCTCAAGCGATTTCCATAGTTGTTGAACCCCAAGGAGCGCTTACGTGTTGGTCATCAACACTCGCAGTTTTGTCCGATTCTAACCCGTTTCGTGGACTATTACTCACTATTTTGAGGACCCGGAGTGATTTTCACGATCGACGAACCCCGGGGTGCATTTACGTGTCGGTCACAAACACTCACAATTTGGGCCAATTCTGGTCCGTTTCGTTGACTATTACTCACCGTTTTGGGGTCCCAGAGCGATTTCCTCGACTTACGATCCTCGTGATGTATTTGCGTGTCCGTCGTCAACACTCACAGTTTTGGCCAATTCTGACCCGCTTCGTGGACTATTACTCACCGTTTTGGGGTGCCGAAGTGATTTCCATAGTTGTTGAACCCTAAGGTGCACTTACGTGTCGGTCATCAACACTCGCAGTTTTGTCCGATTCTGGCCCGTTTCATGGACTATTACTCACCGTTTTGGGGTCCCAGAGTGATTTCCACGATTGACGATCCCTAGGGTGCCTTTACGTGTCCGACGTCAAACACTCACAATTTTGGCCAATTCTGATCCGCTTCTGGTCTATTACTCACCATTTTGGATTCCTGAAGCGATTTCCATTGTCGTTGAACCCCAAGGTGCGCTTACGTGTCGGTCATCAACACTCTTAGTTTTGGCCGATTCTGGCCCCTTTCGTGGACTATTAGTCACTATTTTGGGGTCCCGGAGTGATTTCCACGATCGACGAACCCCGGGGTGCGTTTACGTGTCGGTCATCAACACTTGCGGTTTTTATCGATTCTGACCCGTTTCGTGGACTATTACTCACCATTTTGGGTGTCCTAAAGCGATGTCCATGGTTGTCGAACCCCAAGGTGTGCATACGTGTTGATCGTAAAGAATCGCAGCTTGAGCCGTTTGTTGGACTATTACTCAGTTTTGTGGTCCTGAAGTGATTTCCATGATTGACGAACCCCGTGGTGCATTTACATGTCGGTCATCAACACTCACAATTTGGGCCAATTCTAGTCTGTTTCGTGGACTATTACTCACCGTTTTGGGGGGTGCCAGAGCGATTTACACGATTGACGATCCCTAGGGTGCCTTTACGTGTCCGTCGTCAAACACTCAGAGTTTTAGCCAATTCTGACCCGCTTCGTGGTCTATTACTCACTGTTTTGGTGTCCTCAAGCGATTTCCATAGTTTTTGAACCCCAAGGAGCGCTTACGTGTCAGTCATCAACACTCGCAGGATTCTGACCCGTTTCGTGGACTATTACTCACTATTTTGGGGACCCGGAGTGATTTTCACGATCGACGAACCCCGGGGTGCGTTTACGTGTCGGTCACAAACACTCACAATTTGGGCCAATTCTGGTCCGTTTCGTTGACTATTACCCACCGTTTTGGGGTCCTAGAGTGATTTCCACGATTGACGAAGCCCGGGGTGCGTTTACGTGTCGATCATCAACACTCCCGGTTTTTGTCCATTCTGACCCGTTTTGTGGACTATTACTCATCGTTTTGGGGGTCTCAAAGCGATTTCCATGGTTGTCGAACCCCAAGATGTGCTTACGTGTTGGTCGTCAAGACTCGCAGTTTGGGCCGATTCTCGCCCGTTTCTTGGACTATTACTCAGTTTTGTGGTCCCGAAGTGATTTCCACGATTGATGAACCCCGGGGTGTGTTTACGTGTCGGTCATCAACACTCACAATTTGGGCCAATTCTGGTATGTTTCATGGACTATTACTCACCGTTTTGGCGTCCCAGAGTGATTTCCTCGACTAACGATCCCCAGGATGCGTTTACGTGTCCGTAGTCAACACTCACAGTTTTGGCCAATTCTGACCCGCTTCGTGGACTATTACTCACCGTTTTGGGGTGTCGAAGTGATTTCCATAGTTATTGAACCCTAAGGTGCGCCTACGTGTCGGTCATCAACACTCGTTGTTTTGGCCAATTCTGGGCCGTTTCGTGGACTATTACTCACTGTTTTGGGGTCTTGGAGTGATTTCCACGATTGATGAACCCAGGGTGCGTTTACGTGACGGTCATCAACCCTCCCGGTTTTTGTCAATTCTGACCTGTGTCGTGGATTATTACGCACCGTTTTGGGGGTCCCAAAGCGATTTCCATGGTTGTCGAACCCCAAGGTGTGCTTACCTGTTGGTCGTCAAGACTCGCAGTTTGGGCCGATGCTCTCCCGTTTCTTGGTCTATTACTCAGTTTTGTGGTCCCGAAGTGATTTCCACGATTGACGAACCCCGGGGTGCGTTTACGTGCCGGTCATCAATA
>NW_025234276.1:5943-7232 GCF_018294505.1 Triticum aestivum | reverse complement strand
TTTGTAAAAGGCTATAGAGCTAATTCAATTCTAGTGTAAAATTATTTGATCTAGCTTATACAGCTAGTTCAACTCTAGTGTAAAATTATTTGAACTAGCTTATAGATCTAGTTCAACTCTAGTGTAAAATTATTTGAACTAGGTTATAGAGCTAGTTCAATTCAGTGTAAAATTATTTGTACTAGACTATAAAGCTAGTTCAGCTCTAGTGTAAAATTATTTGTACAAGCTTATAGAGCTAGTTCAACTCTAGTGTAAAATTATTTGTACCCGGCTATAGAGCTAGTTCAACTCTAGTGTAAAATTATTTGAACTAGCTTATAGAGCTAGTTCAACTCTAGTGTAAAATTACTTCTACTAGGCTATAGAGCTAGTTCAACTCCAGTGTAAGAGTATTTGAACTAGCTTATAGAGCTAGTTCAACTCTAGCGTAAAATTATTTGTACTAGGCTATAGAGCTAGTTCAACTCTAGTGTAAAATTATTTGAACTAGCTTATAAAGCTAGTTCAACTCCAGTGTAAAATTATTTCAACTAGCTTATAGTGCTAGTTCAACTCTAGTGTAAAATTATTTGAACTAGCTTATAGAGCTAGTTCATGTCTAGTCTAAAATTTTTTGTACAAGCTTATAGAGCTAGTTCAACTCTAGTGTAAAATTATTTGTACTAGGCTATAGAGCTCGTTCGACTCTAGTGTAAAATTATTTGAACTAGCTTATAGATCTAGTTCAACTCTAGTGTAAAATTATTCGAACTAGCTTATACAGCTAGTACAACTCTAGTGTAAAATTATTTGAACTAGCTTATAGATCTAGTTCAACTATAGTGTAAAATTATTTGTACTCGGCTATAGAGCTAGTTCAACTCTAGTGTAAAATTATCTGAACTAGGTTATAGAGCTAGTTCAACTCAGTATAAAATTATTTGTACCAGACTATAGAGCTAGTTCAACTCTAGTGTAAAATTATTTGTACAAGCGTATAGAGCTAGTTCAACTCTAGTGTAAAATTATATGTACTAGGCTATAGAGCTAGTTCAACTCTAGTGTAAAATTATTTGAACTAGCTTATAGAGCTAGTTCCACTCTAGTGTAAAAATTTTTGAACTAGCTTATAGTGCTAGTTCAACTCTAGTGTAAAATTATTTGAACTAGCTTATAGAGCTAGTTCAACTCTAGTCTAAAATTATTTGTACAAGCTTATAGAGCTAGTTCAACTCTAGTGTAAAATTATTTCTACTAGGCTATAGAGCTAGTTCGACTGTAGTGTAAAATTATTTGAACTAGCTTAT
>NW_025234276.1:579-1776 GCF_018294505.1 Triticum aestivum | reverse complement strand
TGCTGACGCGAATGTTGATTCCGACACCGTACCAGGTGGCCGCGTTCGGGGAAACCGAAATCCCTTTCCCCAAGGGTAAGGGCGCAGAGGGAGCCCTCCATAGCAAGAAGAGGGCAGCTTCCGAAGATCAGGAGGGGAAGCATGCCAAGAGAGGAAAAATGCCGTCGTCGAGCAGCTTGGGCCGGGCAGACGAGGCTACCGTAGGGTTTGATGACGAGGACGAACCTGGAGGCAAACCGTAAGTGAGGCTGGGGTACTTTAAACACACCTCATTCTTTTCCTATTAGTGAAATAATCATCCGGTATATGTTCGTCCACGTAGGTTAACGCCTGGTGCCCCTCAATCGTCCTCCTCGTCGGGAGATCTTCTTCCGGAGATAATGGAGAGCGACACGCCCTCTCCGGCCCCATCGCCCAACAGAGGGGATGATACCGAGGTACCGTCCCGAAGGGCTCCTCCCGAACACCAAGTGGTGCCAGAAGCAAAGAAGGCGTTACCCGAAGGTGGTGCTTTTGACACTCGGGGTCTATAAGCTAGTTCAAATAATTATATGTACTAGGCTATAGAGCTAGTTCAACTCTAGTGTAAAATTATTCGAACTAGCTTATAGAGCAAGTTCAACTCTAGTGTAACATTATTTGAACTAGCTTATAGAGGTAGTTCAACTCTGGTGTAAAATTATTTGAACTAGCTTATAGAGCTAGTTCAACTCTAGTTTATAATTATTTGAACTAGCTTATAGAGCTAGTTCAACTCTAGTGTAAAATTATTTGTACTAGGCTATAGAGCTAGTTCAACTCTAGTGTAAAATTATTTGAACTAGCTTATAGACCTAGTTCGACTCTAGTGTAAAATTATTTGTACTAGGCTATAGAGCTAGTTCGACTCTAGTGTAAAATTATTTGAACTAGCTTATAGAGCTAGTTCAACTATAGTGTAAAATTATTTGAACTAGCTGATAGTGCTAGTTCAACTCTAGTGTAAAATTATTTGAACTAGCTTATAGAGCTAGTTCCACTCTAGTCTAAAATTATTTGTACAAGCTTATGGAGCTAGTTGAACTCTAGTGTAAAACTATTTCTACTAGGCTATAGAGCTAGTTCAACTGTAGTGTAAAATTATTTGAACTAGCTTATAGATCTAGTTCAACTCTAGTGTAAAATTATTTGTCAAGCTTATAGAGCTAGTTCAACTCT
>NW_025234276.1:0-547 GCF_018294505.1 Triticum aestivum | reverse complement strand
ATAGATCTAGTTCAACTCTAGTGTAAAATTATTTGAACTAGCTTATAGATCTAGTTCAACTCTAGTGTAAAATTATTTGAATTAGCTTATAGAGCTAGTTCAACTCTCGTGTAAAATTATTTGAACTAGCTTATAGAGCTAGTTCAACTCTAGTCTAAAATTATTTGTACAAGCTTATAGAGCTAGTTTAACTCTAGTGTAAAATTATTTGTACTAGGCTATAGAGCTAGTTCAACTCTAGTGTAAAATTATTTGTACTAGCTTATAGACCTAGTTCGACTCTAGTGTAAAATTATTTGTACTAGGCTATAGAGCTAGTTCGACTCTAGTGTAAAATTATTTGAACTAGCTTATAGAGCTACTTCAACTCTAGTGTAAAATTATTTGAACTAGCTTATAGTGCTAGTTCAACTCTATTGTAAAATTATTTGAACTAGCTTATAGAGCTAGTTCAACTCTAGTCTAAAATTATTTGTACAAGCTAATAGAGCTAGTTCATCTCTAGTGTAAAACTATTTCTACTAGGCTATAGAGCTAGTTCGACTGT
>NW_025234275.1:0-7234 GCF_018294505.1 Triticum aestivum | reverse complement strand
GGTTTGTCTCCCGCTTGTTTCTCTCAGCTTCCATCATCACCTCGGCTAGTGAAGGAGGATGAGGCAGATTTTCATTCCTGGCTTCACTGCCTTCGGCCTGCTCTTGAGAAGCAGGGTTGGCGCGCGTGTTGACCATCCTAGGTAAACAAGCCAATGATTTAGTCAGAATGATAAAATTCCGACATAGGATACATAATGCAAGGAATAACTCGGAATGCAAGATGATCATCCGTATGACATGGTAGATACAGAAACTGCTTCTTTTATTCCATCGTCATACACACCATACAAGGTTTAGTACAAGACCAAACAAAGTACTATTACGGTGAAAAGGGATTACATCTCATCGGAGGCATTCCAAACTCCTATACATTATTTTTCTACAGCTCCGGAAAAAGTACAAACTAGGTCATATCCCACGAGTCACGCAGGACGATAGACGACACAACTAGTGCGAACTAGTGATACCACTACTAACTCAGACCGATCCGTAGTAGTCCTCGTAGAAGTCACCTCCATAGCCCGGAAGTTCAACATGATCATCCGGAAACAGACGGTCTCGCGGAGCTTGTGGACCATAGGGGCTAGGATGAGGTCTTGGACCAGCAAACGGTGGCATGCGGGGACCGCGAGGTGGGGTGATGCCTCCTACATCACGCCAAACCATCACGTCCGGCAAAGCAGATCTCACAGGATAGAGATCGCGCATATCTGAAAATCCAGCTTGCACCGCTGGTGCAAACCAAGTCAAAGTGGCCCAGTGGTCAGCACGGGTATTGAAGAGCTCTAACCTTAAGGCCCGATTTTCACGGTCCTTATCCTCGAGCATCTCAGCAGTGGTGCGAGTCCGTGAATCCTCCTGAGTGGAATCAGCATAGATAGCCTGGAAATATCCTTGTGCTCCCGGAAGTGATCCTGGCATATACCGGAAGTCAGAGTCCCGAAATAACCCAGATCTGACTCGCATAATGGTCATCATGGAGTAGGCGGCATCCTGCACAGCCATCTCGATAGTAACCCCGAGTCCATAGGAGCAGTGAAGAGGCTCAGTGGATCCAGGATAAGATGGAAATATCCTGACAGTGCAGAGATACTGGCTTTGATTAAAGTCTCGGAATTGCTCTTCGACCGTGTACTCAGGATACCAGCGGTATCCAGCCTCAGTCATTACCCTGACCAACTTAGCAGTATGGCCGGGTACATCTAGGCATCGAGTCAGGCGAACCACTTGATTGAGGTCGCGAGTGGCCATCTGAAAGCACAATTATAATGCAAAGGCATTAGAATTTCTAGCAAAATTTCGGCAGCATAACAGCTGTAAATGCTCAAAAAGGATATTGAGACATTTGACAAAGGATTTCGTACACACTCAACATCATCATATCAAGTTCTGAAACCATTCCAACAACATGATGTGGTAGTAGAACTGAACTAGGCTTGTAATCATCAAACTTATAAGGTACTACTGATTAGTAACTCGTGATCCTGATAGAGAAAGCAGATCCTAATTCCTTAACCCCCGATGGAAGAATGGACTGACTCAGATCAGAAAGTCACAAGGTATAAGGAGTAAAAAGAGCCTTACGTTCCATCCCACAAACAATTCCCCTACATATAACTAAAGAATTTCTAGACTCAACATCGACCAGTTTGGCTTGGAGAACCTACAGGCAGTCCGGCTCTGATGCCAACGCTGTTAGGACCCCGACTCGATGTCACATCGATCTAGCCGGTAACACTTCATATCACTTTGCGGCCTCACGCACGGTATTCCCACGGGTGTCGCCTTACCTTTGCCCGGGACCGTTTGCGCCTTTTGGCTCACGTATATGATAGTGTCGCTAGCATCCATATGATAAAGAGCCCGGGCTGACATGACTAGTCGTAAACCCAAAGCGGCACAGACATACAGGGACAGGCATCCATGACCCAGCTTCGAACGTGTCGGTCATCAGCAAGTGGGCCCGGGCTGTAGCACTGGGCTAGCAGGACTCCGGTAAACTGGGCTGTAGCGGGCTAACAGGACTCCGGTACTCAAAGCGTGACATTTCCCCGAAGGGACAGACACAGGAACGAAGAAGGACACATGCCGGCCAGCCTAAGTGTTCCAGAGCAGTAGCAAGCTACCATGGCTCAGCGGTAACACCAGGAGACATTTCCCGGTAAGAGAGGCTACTAAAGATAAACAACTAGATAGTCAGATCCCACACATACCAAGCATTTCAATCATACACACAATATGCTCGATATGTGCAAATACAACGAAGCATCACAACATGACTCTACGACACAAGTACTTTATTTAGGGCTCAGAGAGCCATACATAACATACACACAAAGGTACGGGTCTCACGACCCAACATACAAGTCATACAGTCATACAAGCCAACAGCGGAAGTACTTTGTCTGGGTACAGACAACTAGTAAAATAAAAGAGGCTTGGAAGCCTAACTATACTACGTGGTCCATCACAAGCTCAGGGTCACCACCTGGGTCTTTAGCCTACTCGTTGATGTCAACGTCTACATAGAACCCATCAGAAGGGGTTGCTGAGTACAAAGGTACTCAGCAAGACTTACATCAGATCCTACATACATGCATAGTATCAAGAAGGGTTGGTGGAGTTATTGCAGCAAGCCAGCTTTGACTCTTGGCTAGACTATCCTACGATACTCCAACTTGAAAAGGTTTTGCGCACACGAGTCCACTACTCACCACTTCAATACACTACCGAGGATCCACCTCCGTCTTCCTACGGAAGAGCCATCCTCGGCACTCACACTTATCTTGAGGCTTTTAATAGTTTCCATTTACTTGTCTATGAACTGTATAGGCAACCAAGTAGTCCTTTACCGCGGACGCGGCTATTCGAATAGATCATGTTAACCCTGCAGGGGTGTACTTCTTCATACACGCTCTCACCACTTATCGTCGTTTACACGACATGTACTCGGCAACCTTCAAGCGGAAGCCCAACGTGGGTGTCGGCCACGACCTACCTAATCACCTAAGCCTCCATTCCAGGTTTATCGCCTATTCAGGTTCCATCCGCAGGGAGTCCGGCCGAGGTTTCCCATACGGCCCCGAACGATGTGAACAGGGTTCCCGAGATACCTAACGGGTATTCGGTACACCGTGCCACGTACCTACCGCATCACAGCCCACCCCTACGGTCAGCGCTGTCCACGGCCTCCAGTAGGCTACAAACACCAGAAACTACTTGCAACTCCTGGACGGAGAACTAGGGTGAATAAGAAGTCGAGAGGGTCCATTGGTTTCGGGCCCAATGCATGGTAGTAGCTGATTCTTAAATCACACATACAGATCTCAGTGCTTAAGGTCGGCTTCAATGAAACAACCCACCATGTACTCCTACATGGCCTCTCATCGATACCTTTACCAAATCGTGTTCACCACACCACTCTCATTACCGACATAATCATTTCACTCTAGCCCATCACCCAGATGAACCAGACCTGACACAACTCTAAGCATAGCAGGCATAGAAAGGTAGGAACAACACATACATATGGCTCAATCAACTCCTACACATGCTAGTGGGTTTCATCTAGTTACTGTGGCAATGACAGGTCATGCAGAGGAAATGGGTTCAACTACCGTAGCACACAGCAGTTTGAATCGCGTTGTCTTAATGCAGTAAAAGAGAGCAGGAGCGAGAACATGGGATTGTATCGATATGATCAAATGGTTGGTTGCTTGCCTGATGGTTCGTTGCACGGATACGATTCCTCGTTAGGGTAATCACGGTACTCCTCGGGGACAGATCCTGTCGCAAAGGATAACGATACACAGGCATCACCAAACAATGTGCAACAATATGATGCATGCATGAAACATGGCAATATGGGTGTGTTGGGCTAATGCAACTAAAACCAGAAGTGTTTGAGCAAATTTGAATCAAAGATTCAAATTCCAAATTCAAATATGGCCTTTTAAAGTGCCTTTTCTTGTTCTGATTAAAACATCAGCTTAACTTGTTTGATCATGCATGAAAATGGTACAGATGGATAGATTGGATTTTTCTGATCATTTTTCATATATTATTTGTCCAGTTTGGAGTTACAGAATAAAAGTTATGAATTTTTGAAGTTTAAATAATATTCTGGAATTTCCTGATTTAATTTAAATCCAGAAATTCAATTACTGCGTCAGCCTGACGTCACCGTGACATCAGCAGGTCAACAGAGCTGGCTCGGGTCAAACCTAACGTGTGGGGTCCACACGTCAGTGTCACAGGGGCTAATCCCGCGTTGACCCCGGGCTGGTTAGCTTTGACTAACCCCTGGGGCCCACTTGTCAGCGTCTGTAGGTGGTGGGTTAGTGGTTAATCAACTAGGCCACGTCAGCTCGCCGGAGTTCTGGCCGGCGGCGACCAACAGTGCGACGGCGATAGTGGTTTTGGTCGTTTCAGCCACCAAATGGAACGTGGCGACCACCGGAGTGAAGCTGAGGACGACCCACGGCTCTTGGCGGAGTCCGTTGGGGTCGGGGTGGCCGGAGTCGACGGCGGCGAGCTCGGCTGCGGCCGCCGGGGTTCGGTCGTGCACGGGAGCTCGAAGTCGAGCAAGGTGAGGCGCTAGGGATGCTCTACTGGGTTCTGTGAACGCGTTGGACTCGCCGGGGTGACCAAATGGTCACCGGAGCTGCGTCGACGGCGAGCTCGGCGACGGCGGAGGTTCGGCCGAGGTGGGGATGCAGCTACGGTGAGGGAACGAGGGGAAGGAGAGGGGGAAACGGCTCGGGGGCTCACCGCGGTTGCAGTGGGCGTCGAAGCGGGCTCGGGGACGCGCTGGAGACGGCGAATTCGTCGGCGATGGTGGTCGGAGTCCGAAGAGGGGAACGGCGACGTGGCGGCGATGCAGGGCTTCCGGGGACTCGTGGAGCGGTGGGGAGGAAGAGGGAGTCGAGGCGGAGCTTCTGAGCTACTCGGGGGAGCGAGGGGTGGCCGGAGTCAGTGGCTACGGCGAACGGCGGCGACGGTGGTGTTCGGCCGAGAGCGAGAGAGAGCGAGGGAGAAACGGGGGAGAGTGAGAGGGAGCAGGGGGAATCGGGACGGGCTGCGGGCGTCGTCCACGCGGCCAGGGGGGCGTCGGCAAGCAGGAGGTGGCCGCGCGGCCGCGCGCGCGCGAGCACGCAGCAGCTTCGGGGCGTGGGGAGGAAGACGACGGGGAGCTACAGTGCTGGGCTGGCTAGCTGGGCCGGCCAGCTGGCTGGGCCGCACAGGTAAGTTTCTCCTCTCTTTTCTGTTTTCTGTTTTATTTAATAATTCTGCAACTTTGTTGAGTTAAATAAAATACCTAGGCAACTCCAAAAATCACCGAACTACTCCTGGTCCATAGTTGGAATATTTCCAACATGAAACATTTTAGTTTGGAGATATTTGAGCATTAAAATATTTTATATTATTTTAAATGCCCAAATTCAAATAGTTATGATTTAACTCAAGAACCCTAGGATGGCCTAGAAAAGTGTGCACCATTTTTGGCAGAGGTTCTGAACCAAGGCAAAAATGATGGGCATTTTAGAAGGGCATTTCAGGTTCATTGAAAAATTATTTTAGTAAACCCTAGTTGGTTATCAGAGGGGACTGGGGGTTCTGTCATCCCCATTTCAAGTTTCTGATGCAAAAGTAAACATGATGCAACACTCTAATGCATGACTAGCTAGGGTGTGACACGGGGTCCACACGTCAGTGACACAGGAGACGCCCAGAAAACCCAGCGCTGACTGGGGTTTGACCAGGGGTGGGGCCCACTGTCAGTGGTTGTAGGTTGTTTAACTAGCTGGGTTAGCTCCTAATGACGGAGCCACGTCAGCTCCCGCCGGAGTTTCGCCGGTGACGACCATGGCCGACGACGGAGATGCAACGTGTGCTCGCTACGGAGCACCATTCGACGCGTGGTTTGCTCCTACGGGTAGCTGAAGATGCGCCGCATCCAACTGGGCGAGCGGCAGCGGCTGCGGTGGCCCGAGCTCGCCGGGAACGAGCTCGCGGCGGTGGCTGGAGCTACGGGTGGGTGCGGGGTTGGCGCTGCGGCTTGCAAACGAGCCGGTTGTCACGCTAGTTCGGCTCTACGGAACGTTGCGAGCGCAACGGGCGCACGCACGGGACCAAAAGGTCACCGAGGCTTCGCCGGAGACGAGCGCGGGCGGCGGCGGGTTTTGGTCGTTGGCAAGGCGGCAACTACGGCGTGCAAACAAGAGAACGGAAAGGGGGAGAAGGAAGTGGAGCTCACGGGGAGTTGGACGGTGCAGACGACGGGGCCGGGGAAGCGTCGATGGTGGCGAATCGACGGTGAAGATCCTCGGCGGCCAGCAAGGGGGAAAATGTCGGGGGCGGCGTTCCGGGGCTCTTCTGGTCTCGTGAGACGACGAGGAGGACGAGGGAGGACCGGCGGAGCTCGAGGGCGTGTCGGAGAGGCTTCGGGACGGCTGCGGCCGTGCGAGCGCTGGTCGGCGGCGACGGGCTCCGTTCGGTCGCGGGAGAACAGAGGAGGGGGAGAGCGTTCCGGGGAGACAGAGGAGAGGGGCACGGGGAGAGTAGGAGGGCTAGAGGGTTGCGTGGCGCTCGGGAGAGGTATCCAGAGGAGGAGGAGGCAGCCAGGCAGGGAGGAGGTGGCCGGGGCGCGTGGCCGCGCGCGCCGGGCGCGTGCCCGTCCTCCTGGCAGAGGAGGAAGGCGACAGGGGGGGGTAGCGGTGGCGGGCTGGGCCGCCAGCTGGAGTTGGGCCAGGTAAGTGGGCGCCAGGTAAGATGCTCTGTTTTATATTTCTGTTCTGTTTTCTATTTTTTTTAATCTTTTGCCACTGTTTTGAATTTAAAATAATCCAAACAATGCCAAAAACTCCTCTGAATATTTTTATTTTGCTAGATGGACTTTTCCAATAGCTCATAAAATATTTCAGGGGTATTTGAAATTATATTCTAATTATATGAATATAATTCAAATTCAAATAGCTAATGATTTAAATTCAAAGTCCCAAAAATAAATCCTTTTAAAATGTTCATTATTTTTGGTTTGGATCAAAACCCTTGCCAGAAATATTAAACATCTAAGAAGAGCATTTTGGAACAATGAATGAGATTTTAGGGTTTTTGCCCTTCTTTTATTTAAGTTTTTGAGGCTTCCAAATTCCTCAGTTCAAGTTTCAAAAATTTAAACATGATGCACAGATGGAAGCAAGCATAGGTCAGGCCAGAACTAGGGATGTGACA
>NW_025234274.1:5840-7236 GCF_018294505.1 Triticum aestivum | reverse complement strand
TAAAGGCATCCCGGGGTTCGTTAATAATGAAAAAATACTCCGGGACCCCAAAACAGTGAGTAATAGTCCACGAAACGGGGCAGAATCGACCAAACATGTGAGTGTTGATGACCGACATGTAAAGCACCCTGGTGTTCGATACTCAGGGAAATCACTCCGGGAGCCCAAAACAGTGAGTAATAGTAATGACCAACACGTAAACTCATCCCGGGGTTCGTTAATCGTGGAAATCACTCCGGGACCCCAAAAGAGTGAGTAATTGTCCACGAAATGGTCCAGAATCGGCCAAAACTGTGAGTGTTGATGACCGACACATAAACGCACCCAGGGTTCTTTAATCGTGGAATTCACTCTGAGGCCCCTAAACCGTGAGTAATAGACCACAAAACGGACCAGAATCAGCCAAAACTGTGAGTGTTGATGACCGACACGTAAGCGCACCTTGGGGTTCAACAACTATGGAAATCATTTCGGGGCCCCAAAACGGTCAGTAATAGTCCACGAAATGGGTCAGAATTTGCTCAAACTGTGATTGTTGATGACGGACACGTAAACGCACCCCAGGGATCATCAATCGTGGAAATTGCTCTGGGAACCCAAAACATGGAGTTATAGTGCACGAAACGGACCAAAATCGGTCAGAATTGTAAGTGTTGATGACGGACACTTAAACGCACCATGGGGTTCATCAATCATGGAAATCACTTCGGGACCCCGAAACTGAGTAATAGTCCAAGAAACGGGCCAGAATCGACCCAAACAGCGAGTCCTTACGACCAACACGTAAGCACTCCTTGGGGTTTGACAGCAATGGAAATCGCTATGCGGCCACAAAACGGTGAGTAATAGTCCATGAAACGGGTCCGAGATGACAAAAACCACGAGTGTTGATGATCGACACGTAAACGCACCTCGGGGATCGTTAATCGTGGAAATCACTGCGGGACCCCAACACAGTACAAAACGGGCCAGAATCGGCCAAAACTATGATTGTTGATGACCGACACGTAAATGCACCACGGGGTTCGTTAATCATTGAAATCACTCGGGGAGCCCAAAGTTGTGAGTAATAGTGCACGAAACGGCCCAGAATCGGCAAAAACTGTGAGTGTTGATGACCGACATCTAAACGCACCACGGGGTTCGTTAATCATGGAAATCACTCTGGGAGCCCAAAACTGTGAGTAATAGTCCACGAAACGGGCCAGAATCGGCCGAAACTGTGAGTGTTGATGACCGACACATAAGCGCAACTTGGGGTTCGACAAGCCTGGAAATCGCTTTGGGACCCAAAAACGGTGAGTAATGGTCCATGAAACAGGCCAGAATCGGTCAAAACTGTGATTATTGATGACTGCCACGTAAACGCACCCCGGGGTTCGTTAATTGTGGAAAT
>NW_025234274.1:0-992 GCF_018294505.1 Triticum aestivum | reverse complement strand
GAAACGGGCCAGAATCGGCCAAAACTATGAGTGTTGATGACAGGCACATAGACGCACCCCGGGGTTCTTTAATCGTGGAATTCACTCCGGGGCCCCAAAACAGTGAGTAATAGTCCACGAAACGGGCCAGAATCAGCCAAAACTGTGAGTGTTGACGACCGACATGTAAGCGCACCATGGGGTTCAACAAGTATGGAAATCGCTTCGGGACCCCAAAACGGTGAGTAATAGTCCACGAAACGGGTCAGAATTGGCTCAAACTATGAGTACTGACGATGGACACGTAAACGCACCCTAGGGATCGTCAATCGTGGAAATCGCTGTGGGACCCCAAAACGATGAGTAATAGTGCACGAAATGGACCAGAATCGACCAAAATTCTGAGTGTTGATGACCAAAACATAAACACACCCCGGGGTTCGTCAATCGTGGAAATCATTTCGGGACACCGAAACTGATTAATAGTACAACAAACGGGCCAGAATCGGCCCAAACTGCGAGTCCTGACGACCAACACGTAAGAATGCCTTGGGTTTGACAACCATGAAAATCGCTTTGGGACCACAAAACGGTGAGTAATAGTCCACGGAACGGGTCAGAATCGACAAAAACCGCGAGTGTTGATGACCGACACATAAGCGCACCTTGGGGATCAACGACTATGGAAATCATTTCGGGACCCCAAAATGGTGCGTAATAGTGCACCAAACGTTTCAGAATTGGCAAAAACTGTGAGTGTTGATGACCGACACGTAAAGGCATCCCGGGGTTCGTTAATCATGAAAAAATACTCTGGGACCCCAAAACAGTGAGTAATAGTCCATGAAACGGGGCAGAATCGGCCAAACATGTGAGTGTTGATGACCGACATGTAAAGCACCCTGGTGTTCGATAATCATGGAAATCACTCTGGAGCCCAAAACAGTGAGTAATAGTCCACGAAAAGGGTCAGAATCGGCCAAAAGTGTGAGTGTTGATGACCGACACGTAAA
>NW_025234273.1:1969-7236 GCF_018294505.1 Triticum aestivum | reverse complement strand
CCATGGTAGCTTGCTACTGCTCTGGAACACTTAGGCTGGCCGGCATGTGTCCTTCTTCGTTCCTGTGTCTGTCCCTTCAGGGAAATGTCACGCTTTGAGTACCGGAGTCCTGTTAGCCCGCTACAGCCCGGTTTACCGGAGTCCTGCTAGCCCAGTGCTACAGCCCGGACCCACTTGCTGATGACCGACACGTTCGAAGCTGGGTCATGGATGCCTGTCCCTGTAAGTCTGTGCCACTTTGGGTTTACGACTAGTCATGTCAGCCCGGGCTCCTTATCATATGGATGCTAGCGACACTATCATATACGTGAGCCAAAAGGCGCAAACGGTCCCGGGAAAAGGTAAGACGACACCCGTGGGGATACCGTGCGTGAGGCCGCAAAGTGATATGAGGTGTTACCGGCTAGATCGATGTGACATCGAGTCGGGGTCCTGACAGCGTTGGTATCAGAGCTTGACTGCCTGTAGGATTACCAAGCCATACTGGTCGAAGTTGAGTCTAGAAAATCTTTAGTTATGTAAGGGAATTGATTGTGGGAAGGAACGTAAGGCTCTTTTTACTCCTTTACCTCATGACCTTCTGATCTGAGTCGTCCTATCTTTCCTACGGGGTTAAGGAACTAGGCTTCTCTTCCGTCTATCAGGATCACGTGTTACTACTCCGTAGTCCCATAGGATTGGTTGATCAGAGTCATATCCCAGTTTTGAGTATTTCCGGTGTAGTCTGTTTAGTACTATCCCAGAACCTTGAGTAGTGATGTTGAGTTGTTGTACTACCCCATTTTTAGTAGGATGTCTCATTCTGAGCATTTTACTGCCGTTATGCTGCCGGAATTGCCCTAGGAGTTCGAGTGATACTAACTCCTTGTCCTACATTCTACAGTCTATAGTGATGCTGATTCCGTCCTTGGTTCGTTTCTCAGGATGTCATCGGCTAAGCGAAGTTCCGTCGCTCGTAGCCAGAACCATGGAGATGGTAGGGATGAGGATCCTCCTGACCAGCCTTCGTTGTCAGAGCTCATGCTAGAGATGGAGAGGAACAAGCGTGAGTCTAATCGTTTGTTGGCCCGTGTCGAGGAGAACACCGCACATCAGTTCAAAGGGGCTGCTACCATTCATGATTTCATTCGCTTGCACCCACCTACTTTTCATCATTCCATCGAGCCACTCGATGCAGATGACTGGCTCCGTAGCATCACTCATAAGCTGCGTTCCGCGAGCGTAGCTGAAGATGACAAGGTCACTTATGCCACATACCACCTGGAAGGTCCTGCTAGTCTTTGGTGGCAGAACTATGAGACTTTGCTTCCAGCTGGCCAGATTCCTACCTGGAAGGATTTCACTGAGGCTTTTCGTGAGCATCACATTCCCCAGGCCCTTCTTGATCGCAAGAGAGAAGAGTTCTGTAGTTTCACCCAGAGTAAGATGGCTGTTGATGCTTATAGCAGAGAATTCGAGAACCTTGCCCGCTATGCCACAGAAGAAGTGTCCACGGACGCCAAGAAGCAATCTAGGTTCCGGAAGGGTCTCAACCCCAAGTTGCGTTGTGATCTTCACCTGCATCATTGTGATACATTCCAAGCCCTTGTGAACAAGGCCATCAATGCAGATACAGCTCAACTCACTTACGAGGAGTCTCGTAAGCACACCCGTGATTTGGGATCTTCCTCCGGTTCTAGTTCCCAGAAACGCCGGGTTTGGGTTCCAAACTCCGCTCTTCCTTCCGGTTATACACCGAGGTCATCCTATGTGGTGCCTTCTCCAACTCAGTTGTATGTTCCACCCAGGCCTACTGGTAGACCGTTTGTTAGTGCGGGTCCCCGTCCAACCTCAGGGACTTGCTTCACATGCGGGAAGCCAGGACACTATGCACGTGATTGCTCTCAGACTAGTTATGCTCCACCCCAGCCCGAGAAGACTGTTGGTTGTATTAAGCCATCACGCAAGATGATCAGTGTCAAGTCAGCCCCCACTGAACGTGGACGTGTGCATCACGTCTCAGCTAAAGACGCTCATGATGATCCAGATGTCGTTCTTGGCACACTCCTTGTCAATTGTCACCCAGCATCAGTTCTATTCGATACTGGGGCATCTCACTCCTTCATTTCTGAAGGCTATGCTCGTTTGCACGACATATCATTTTGTGATATGCCAACTCCGCTAGTCATCCGAACTCCTGGATCCAAATGGCAAACCTCTAGTGTAAGCCATGGTAACGAAATCCTTGTTGACAGACTTGTATTCCTTGCATCACTTGTAGCCCTCAAGTCCTCAGATATTAACATCATCTTGGGTATGGACTGGATGACAGCTCATCATGCCAAGATTGATTGCTACACAAGATCTGTTCAGCTTACACACCCATCTGGCAAGATAGTCACCGTCTCCACTAGAGTTGCAAAGCGTCAGCTCTATTCTCTTAATGCCAGCCCTCTTCCAGACCTTGAAGATATCCCGGTAGTCCGTGACTTTCCGGATGTCTTTCCAGAGGAACTGCCAGGTGTTCCACCTGACAGAGATGTAGAGTTCGTCATAGATCTTATCCCAGGAACAGCTCCAATCTCCCGGAGACCTTACAAGATGGCACCCTTAGAACTAGCCGAGCTTAAGAAACAACTCGATGAGTCCTTGCAAAAGGGTTTCATCCGTCCTAGTTCTTCTCCTTGGGCTTGCCCCGTCCTCTTCGTCAAGAAGAAAGACGGTACGGACCGGATGGTTGTAGATTATCGTCCCGTTAATTTGGTCACGATAAAGAACAAGTATCCGCTTCCCAGGATCAACGACCTGTATGATCAGCTCGCTGGATCCTCAGTCTTCTCCAAGATGGATTTAAGGTTAGGCTACCATCAAATCAAGATCAGAAATGGGGACATTCCCAAGACAGCTTTTGTTACTCGTTATGGTCAGTACGAGTACACCGTCATGTCCTTTGGTCTAACCAATGCCCCAGCTACATTCTCCCGCTTGATGAACTCGATCTTCATGGAGTACTTAGATAAGTTCGTCCTGGTTTACCTTGATGATATTCTTATTTACTCGAAGAACGAGGAAGAGCATGCCGAACATCTTAGACTTGTTTTAGAAAAACTCAGAGAGCACCGCCTTTATGCCAAGTTCTCCAAGTGTGATTTTTGGTTGCCAGAAGTGACCTACCTAGGCCACGTAATCTCTGGTAAGGGCATTGCTGTCAATCCCGAGAGAGTTCAAGCCGTTCTCGATTGGACTCCACCTGAGACCGTCAAACAAGTTAGGAGTTTCCTTGGTCTAGCCAGCTATTGTCGCCGCTTTGTTGAAAACTTCTCCAAAGTAGCCAAACCCCTCACGGAACTTCTCAAGAAAGATAAAAAGTTTGAGTGGTCCCCACAGTGTGAGTACAGTTTTCAGGAACTGAAAAGGCGCCTGACTTCTGCTCCCATACTTGTGCCACCGGATTTCACTAAAGACTTTATTATCTACTGCGACGCCTCACGACAGGGACTAGGTTGCATTCTTATGCAGGATCGTCATGTGATTGCCTATGCATCTCGACAGTTGCATCCACATGAGGAGAATTATCCCACACATGATCTAGAGCTTGCAGCCGTAGTCCATGCACTCAAGACCTGGCGACATTACCTACTTGGTAAACGTTGCGAGATCTACACCGATCACCAAAGTCTCAAGTATATCTTCACCCAACCGGATCTGAACCTTAGGCAAAGACGTTGGTTGGAGTTGATCATAGATTATGATCTAGGGATTACCTACACCCCAGGCAAGGCCAATGTCATGGCTGATGCTCTAAGCCGTAAATCCTATTGCAACAATCTCATGTTGCAGCAAGGCCAACCACTTCTCCATGAGGAATTCTGTAAGCTTAACCTTCACATAGCTCCTCGCGGATTCCTTTCTACCCTGGTGGCGAAACCTGATCTTGAAGATCGGATTATCGCTGCTCAAAAGCAAGACACAGGAATTTCTCGGATCAAGAGAAACATTAAGAAGGGAGTTGGTGGATGTTTCTCTATGGATGATCGTGGTGTTGTTTTCTTTGAGAATCGTTTGGTGGTTCCCAAGAATCAACATCTGCGACAATTGATCCTTAAGGAGGCGCATGAATCTCCTCTCACGATTCATCCCGGTAGTACTAAGATGTATCAGGATCTACGCGAGAGGTTCTGGTGGACTAGGATGAAGAGAGAAATCGCTGAGTTCATTGCTAAATGTGACGTGTGTCGTCGCGTTAAGGCAGAGCATCAAAGACCTGCTGGCACCCTTCAGCCTTTAGCTATTCCTGAATGGAAATGGGATAAAGTTGGTATGGACTTCATCACCGGCTTTCCCAGGACCAAGAGAGGGAATAATGCTATCTTCGTAGTCGTTGATCGTCTTTCCAAAGTGGCTCACTTCCTCCCTGTTCGAGAGAGTATCACTGCTAGTCAGCTTGCTGACTTATATATTTCTCGAATAGTGTCACTTCATGGTGTTCCACTAGAGATCAATTCAGACCGTGGCAGTCTTTTCACTTCTCGCTTCTGGGAGAGCTTTCAAACTGCCATGGGAACCCATCTTTCCTTCAGTACCGCTTTCCACCCTCAGTCGAGTGGTCAGGTGGAACGGGTCAATCAAATTCTCGAAGACATGCTCCGAGCTTGCGTTATCTCATTCGGTATGGATTGGGAGAAATGTATTCCTTTTGCCGAGTTTGCCTATAACAATAGCTACCAATCCAGCCTCAAGCAAGCTCCTTTTGAGGTTCTCTACGGACGAAGATGTCGAACACCTTTGAACTGGTCAGAAACCGGTGAAAGACAATTCTTTGGACCGAATATGATCCAGGAGGCAGAAGAGCAAGTTCGCATCATTCGTGAGAATTTGAAAACAGCCCAGTCTCGTCAGAAAAGTCAGTATGATCGTCATCATAAGGATATGACTTATGAAATTGGCGACCAAGCTTACCTTCGGGTTACTCCTTTGAAGGGTACCCATCGTTTCGGTATCAAGGGCAAGTTGGCTCCTCGTTACATTGGTCCTTTTCGCATTCTCGCTAAACGAGGAGAGGTTGCCTACCAATTGGAACTACCCCCACATCTTTCTCGAGTTCATGATGTCTTCCACGTCTCTCAACTCAGGCGTTGCTTCTCGGATCCTATCCGCGGAGTGGACCACGAAACGCTTGATCTCCAAGATAACCTCACATACCGAGAGTACCCGGTTCGCATTCTTGATCAAGCAGAGCGTGTTACTCGACGTCAGAACATCAAGTTTCTCAAAGTTCAGTGGTCTCA
>NW_025234273.1:1182-1959 GCF_018294505.1 Triticum aestivum | reverse complement strand
TGTCACATCCCTAGTCTGGTATGACCTAGGCTAGCTAGCCATTTGTGCATCATATTTAAATTTCATTTAAATTTGAAATGAGGATTGGTGGAACCCTCAGAATCATTTTTGAAAATGACCCAAATAAAAATTGCTCCAAAAGGGTCCAAGAAAATGCTCATGTTGCCCTCTGAAAAATATTGGACAGAGATAAAAATCAAAACAATATTTTCAGGAGCTCATGGACATTTATTTTGGCCATTTGGATTAATTCGATAAATATTTGCATTGGAAATATATTTCTATATATATGAAATATGGCCCAAAAATTATGCCATTCATAAAAGAGCTCTGGAATAATACATCCAGCTCCTGCAAAAATTGGCATAATAAAATTAAATGATTTAATATATTTATTAAATCAAACAAATGTCAGAAAATTAAAAAAGAAAACAGAAAAGGGGAGAGAAACTTACCTGGGCCTCCCCTCCCCTGCGCAGCCCAGCAGCAGCAGGCCGGCCCAGCCCACCTGGCCTCCTCTGTCGCCTTCCTCCTCTGCCAGGAGGACGGGCGTGTGCCCGACGCTCGCCGGCACGCGCGCGCGCCACCTCCCCCCCCTGCTGGCCACCTCCTGCTTCCTTCTCCCGCCCTCTCACTCTCTCATTCCTCCCCCCCTCCACTGGTTCTCTCTCCCCCTCGCACACCCGAGCGCTGCCGCCGCCATCGCTCGCCGTTGCCGTAGCCACCGCCTCCCCCTCGCCTCCCCGTCGTGCCCAGGACCTCCGCTTCGTCGCCAGC
>NW_025234273.1:0-1172 GCF_018294505.1 Triticum aestivum | reverse complement strand
ATATGATCCAGGAGGCAGAAGAGCAAGTTCGCATCATTCGTGAGAATTTGAAAACAGCCCAGTCTCGTCAGAAAAGTCAGTATGATCGTCATCATAAGGATATGACTTATGAAATTGGCGACCAAGCTTACCTTCGGGTTACTCCTTTGAAGGGTACCCATCGTTTCGGTATCAAGGGCAAGTTGGCTCCTCGTTACATTGGTCCTTTTCGCATTCTCGCTAAACGAGGAGAGGTTGCCTACCAATTGGAACTACCCCCACATCTTTCTCGAGTTCATGATGTCTTCCACGTCTCTCAACTCAGGCGTTGCTTCTCGGATCCTATCCGCGGAGTGGACCACGAAACGCTTGATCTCCAAGATAACCTCACATACCGAGAGTACCCGGTTCGCATTCTTGATCAAGCAGAGCGTGTTACTCGACGTCAGAACATCAAGTTTCTCAAAGTTCAGTGGTCTCACCATTCCGAGAGAGAGGCTACTTGGGAGCGAGAAGATCGTCTTCGACTGGAGTACCCCGCTTTCTTTCCGTCAACCCCTGAATCTCGAGACGAGATTCTTTCAAGTGGGGGCGAGTTGTCACATCCCTAGTCTGGTATGACCTAGGCTAGCTAGCCATTTGTGCATCATATTTAAATTTCATTTAAATTTGAAATGAGGATTGGTGGAACCCTCAGAATCATTTTTGAAAATGACCCAAATAAAAATTGCTCCAAAAGGGTCCAAGAAAATGCTCATGTTGCCCTCTGAAAAATATTGGACAGAGATAAAAATCAAAACAATATTTTCAGGAGCTCATGGACATTTATTTTGGCCATTTGGATTAATTCGATAAATATTTGCATTGGAAATATATTTCTATATATATGAAATATGGCCCAAAAATTATGCCATTCATAAAAGAGCTCTGGAATAATACATCCAGCTCCTGCAAAAATTGGCATAATAAAATTAAATGATTTAATATATTTATTAAATCAAACAAATGTCAGAAAATTAAAAAAGAAAACAGAAAAGGGGAGAGAAACTTACCTGGGCCTCCCCTCCCCTGCGCAGCCCAGCAGCAGCAGGCCGGCCCAGCCCACCTGGCCTCCTCTGTCGCCTTCCTCCTCTGCCAGGAGGACGGGCGTGTGCCCGACGCTCGCCGGCACGCGCGCGCGCCACCTCCCCCCC
>NW_025234272.1:0-7236 GCF_018294505.1 Triticum aestivum | reverse complement strand
TGTCCTTCTTCGTTCCTGTGTCTGTCCCTTCGGGGAAATGTCACGCTTTGAGTACCGGAGTCCTGTTAGCCCGCTACAGCCCGGTTTACCGGAGTCCTGCTAGCCCAGTGCTACAGCCCGGACCCACTTGCTGATGACCGACACGTTCGAAGCTGGGTCATGGATGCCTGTCCCTGTAAGTCTGTGCCACTTTGGGTTTACGACTAGTCATGTCAGCCCGGGCTCTTTATCATATGGATGCTAGCGACACTATCATATACGTGAGCCAAAAGGCGCAAACGGTCCCGGGAAAAGGTAAGACGACACCCGTGGGAATACCGTGCGTGAGGCCGCAAAGTGATATGAGGTGTTACCAGCTAGATCGATGTGACATCGAGTCGGGGTCCTGACAGCGTTGGTATCAGAGCCGGACTGCCTGTAGGTTCTCCAAGCCAAACTGGTCGATGTTGAGTCTAGAAATTCATTAGTTATATGTATTGGAATTGTTTGTGGGTTGGAACGTAAGGCTCTTTTTTGCTCCTTTGTCTTATGACATTCTGATCTGAGTCAGTCCATTCTTCCACCGGGGGTTAAGGAATTAGGATCTGTTCTCTCTATCAGGATCACGTGTTACTAATCAGTAGTACCTTATAAGTTTGATGGATACAAGCCTAGTTCAGATCTACTACCACATTATGTTGCCAGAATGGTTTCAGAACTTTGATATGATGATGTTGAGTATGTACGAAATCCTTTGTCAAATGTCTCAAAATCCTTCTTGAGCATTTACAGCTGTTATGCTGCCGAAATTTTGCTAGAAATTCTAATGCCTTTGCATTATGATTATGCTTTCAGATGGCCACTCGCGACCTCAATCAAGTGGTTCGCCTGACTCGATGTCTAGATGTACCCGGCCATACTGCTAAGTTGGTCAGGGTAATGACTGAGGCTGGATACCGCTGGTATCCTGAGTACACGGTCGAAGAGCAATTCCGAGATTTCAATCAAAGCCAGTATCTCTGCACTGTCAGGATATTTCCATCTTATCCTGGATCCACCGAGCCTCTTCACTGCTCCTATGGACTCGGGGTTACTATTGAGATGGCTGTGCAGGACGCCGCCTACTCTATGATGACCATTATGCGAGTCAGATCTGGTTTATTTCGGGACTCTGATTTCCGGTATATGCCAGGATCACTTCCGGGAGCACAAGGGTATCTCCAGGCTATCTATGCTGACTCCACTCAGGAGGATTCACGGACTCGCACCACTGCTGAGATGCTCGAGGATAAGGACCGTGAAAATCGGGCCTTAAGGTTAGAGCTCTTCAATACCCGTGCTGACCACTGGGCCACTTTGACTCGGTTCGCACCGGCGGTGCAAGCTGGATATTCAGATATGCGCGATCTCTATCCTGTGAGATCTGCTCTGCCGGACGTGATGGTTTGGCGTGATGTAGGAGGCATCACCCCACCTCGCGGTCCCCGTAGGCCACCGTTTGTTGGTCCAAGGCCTCATCCTAGCCCCTATGGTCCACAAGCTCCGCGAGACCGTCTGTTTCCGGATGATCATGTTGAACTTCCAGGCTATGGAGGCGACTTCTACGAGGACTACTACGGATCGGTCTGAGTTAGCGGTAGTATCACTAGTTCGCACTAGCCGTGTCGTCTATCGTCCTGCGTGACTCGTGGGATATGACCTAGTTTGTACTCTTTCCGGAGATGTAGAAAAATAATGTATAAGAGCTTGGAATGCCTCCGATGAGATGTAATCCTCTTGTCACCGTAATAGTACTTTGTTTGGTCTTGTACCAAACCCTGTATGGTGTGTATGACGATGGAATAAAAGAAGCAGTTTCTGTATCTACCTTGTCATACGGATGATCATCTTGCATTCCGAGTTATTCCTTACATTATGTATCCTATGTCGGAATTTTACCATCCTGACTAAATAATTGTCTTGTTTACCTAGGATGGTCAACACGCGCGCTAACCCTGCTTCCCAAGAGCAGGCCGAAGGCAGTGAAGCCAGGGATGCAAATCTGCCTCATCCTCCTTCACTAGCCGAGGTTATGATGGAAGCTGAGAGAAACAAGCGGGAGACAAACCGTTTGTTGGAGCGTATTGAACAGAATACAGCACACCATCAGAGGGCTAACGTGGTGTCACTCAGTGATTTTATCAAATTGCATCCACCCAGGTTCCACCACTCCGTCGAGCCTCTTGACGCTGATGACTGGCTTCGCAGTATCTCTCACAAACTGCGTTCCGCGCTGGTAGCGGAGGCTGACAAGGTCACCTTTGCTGCATATCATCTTGAAGGCCCCGCCAGTCTATGGTGGGAGAATTATGGAGCTATGCGCCCAGCGGGCCATGTCACTACTTGGGTTGAGTTCAGTGAGGCTTTCCGTGAGCATCATATTCCGGAGGGTCTCATGGACCGTAAACGTGAGGAATTCTGCAATTTCACCCAAGGCCGACTTTCTGTGGATGTTTATAGCAGGGAGTTTGGTAATCTCGCACGATATGCAACCGAGGAAGTTTCTACTGACGCCAAGAAGCAAGCAAGGTTCCGTAAGGGACTTAGTCCTGAGCTTCGCCGTGACCTCCGTCTGCATGAGTGCACATCTTTCTCGAAACTTGTCAACAAAGCCATCAGTGCTGAAACTGGTCAGACTGACTATGACGCAACACGCAAGCATGGCCGTGACATGGGTTCCTCATCCGGTGCTGGTCCTCAGAAGCGCCGCGTGTGGGTGCCCAACACCGCCCTGCCACCCAGGTTCACACCGAGGCCATCTTTCCAGGCGCCTCGCCCCGTTCAACAGTCTGCACCGGCCAAGCCCTATGGGGGTCCAACCAACAATGCTCCTCCACGTACCAGTTCTGTGACCTGTTTCAAGTGTGGGGAATCTGGTCACTATATGCGTGAGTGCCCCCAGACCAACCCCAATCAATCTGCTAAAGCTGTTGGCCGTGGCAAGCCGACAGGAAAAATATTCCATGCCAAGCCGGTCACCGCTTCACGTGGCCATGTCAACTGTATCTCTGCCGAAGAAGCTCAAGAGGATCCCAACGTCGTTCTCGGTATGCTCCTTGTTAATTGCCACCCGGCATCTGTTCTTTTCGATACAGGAGCCTCTCATTCCTTTATATCTGAAAATTATGCTCGCTTGCATAACGTTGCATTCTGTGACTTGCCATCCACTATGGAAATTTCTACTCCCAGGTCTAGATGGCAGACCTCTAGGGTAAGTTATGGAAATGAAATCCAAGTCGACAGACTTGTTTTTCTTGCATCCTTGATAGCCCTTAAATCTTCAGATATTAATATCATTCTGGGTATGGACTGGATGTCAGCTCATCATGCCCAAATTGATTGCTTCTCTAGGACTGTTCAACTCACCCATCCTTCGGGGAAGATAGTCAATGTCTTGACCCGAATAGCCAAGCGACAATTATATTCTCTTAACGCCAGCCCTTTGCCAGACCTTGAGGACGTGCCGGTAGTCTGTGACTTCCCGGATGTCTTTCCAGAGGAATTGCCAGGTGTTCCACCTGACAGGGATGTTGAGTTCGTAATCGACCTCATCCCCGGAACCGTTCCGATTGCTAGAAGACCTTATAAGATGGCACCACTAGAACTAGCCGAGCTTAAGAAACAACTCGATGAATCCTTGAAAAAGGGTTTCATCCGCCCTAGTTCATCACCGTGGGCTTGCCCCGTTCTATTCGTCAAGAAGAAGGATGGTACGGACCGGATGGTTGTAGATTACCGACCTGTCAATTTGGTCACAATCAAGAACAAATATCCACTTCCCAGGATCAACGATCTGTATGATCAGCTCGCTGGATCCTCAGTCTTCTCCAAGATGGATTTGAGGTTGGGCTACCATCAAATCAAAATCAGAAACGGGGACATTCCTAAAACGGCCTTTGTTACTCGTTCTGGCCAATACGAGTACACCATCATGTCCTTCGGTTTAACCAACGCTCCAGCCACTTTTTCTCGGTTAATGAACTCAATCTTCATGGAGTATTTGGATAAATTCGTCGTAGTTTATCTCAATGATATACTCATCTACTCCAAGAACGAGGAAGAACATGCCGAACATTTAAGGCTAGTGTTGAAGAAACTCCGAGAGCATCGCCTTTATGCCAAATTTTCCAAATGTGAATTCTGGTTGTCAGAAGTGACCTATCTGGGTCATGTAATATCTGGTAAAGGTATTGCTGTTAACCCTGAGCGAGTTCAAGCCGTCCTTAATTGGACTCCACCTGAATCGGTCAAGCAAGTTCGGAGTTTTCTAGGCTTAGCGAGCTATTGCCGTCGCTTTGTCGAGAACTTCTCCAAAGTTGCTAAACCTCTAACCGAACTCCTCAAGAAAGATAAGAAGTTCGAATGGACTCCACAATGTGAGCACAGATTTCAGGAACTGAAAAGACGCCTGACCTCTGCTCCCATGCTGGTACCGCCAGACTTCTCCAAGGACTTTGTTATCTACTGCGACGCCTCGCGACAAGGACTAGGTTGCATTCTTATGCAAGATCGACACGTAATTGCTTACGCTTCACGGCAATTGCACCCACATGAGGAGAATTATCCTACTCATGATCTAGAGCTTGCAGCCGTAGTCTATGCACTTAAGACCTGGCGACATTACCTCCTCGGTAATCGTTGCGAAATATTCACTGATCACCAAAGTCTGAAGTACATTTTCACCCAACCGGATTTGAATCTCAGGCAGAGACGTTGGGTTGAATTGATCACAGACTTCGACTTAGGAATAACCTACACCCCAGGGAAAGCCAACGTCATGGCTGATGCGCTAAGTCGTAAATCTTATTGTAACAACCTGATGTTACAACAAAGTCAACCGCTTCTCCACGAGGAATTTCGGAAGCTTAACCTTCACATTGTACCTCAAGGTTTTCTTGCCACCTTGGTAGCAAAACCTACTCTTACGGATCAAATCATCGCTGCCCAAAAGCGAGATAAGGGAATATCTAAAATCAAAGAGAACATTGCTAGCGGAGGTGCTAGTTGTTTCTCTACAAATGATCATGGTGTTGTGTACTTTGAGAACCGTCTAGTGGTTCCCAAGAACCAGCATCTACGGCAGCTGATCCTTAAGGAGGCTCATGAATCTCCTCTCACTATTCATCCCGGTAGTACTAAAATGTATCAGGACCTACGCCAGAGGTTCTGGTGGACTAGGATGAAGAGAGAAATTGCTCAGTATATTGCAAATTGCGACGTCTGTCGCCGTGTAAAAGCAGAGCATCAACGGCCTGCTGGCACCCTTCAACCATTAGCTATTCCTGAATGGAAATGGGATAAAATTGGTATGGATTTCATTACCGGTTTTCCCAGGACCAATAGAGGGAATAATGCTATTTTCGTCGTGGTCGATCGTCTTTCCAAAGTAGCTCATTTCTTACCTGTTCGTGAGAGTATAACCGCTAGTCAGCTGGCAGATTTGTACATCTCCCGAATAGTGTCTCTCCATGGTGTTCCTTTGGAAATTAACTCGGATCAAGGAAGTCTTTTCACCTCTCGATTTTGGGAAAGTTTCCAAAATGCTATGGGAACTCGTCTCTCCTTTAGCACCGCTTTCCACCCTCAGTCGAGTGGTCAAGTGGAACGCGTCAACCAAATTCTAGAAGACATGCTTCGAGCCTCTGTTATCTCATTCGGAATGGACTGGGAGAAGTGCCTTCCATTTGCCGAATTCGCTTACAACAACAGCTATCAATCTAGCTTGGGTAAAGCCCCTTTTGAAGTTCTCTATGGACGACGATGTCGAACACCCCTTAACTGGTCAGAGACCGGGGAAAGACAATTCTTTGGCCCGGATATGATTCAGGAAGCAGAAGAACAAGTTCGTATCGTTCGTGAAAAGTTGAAAACAGCCCAATCTCGTCAAAAGAGTCAATATGACCGAAAACATAAGGCTATGACTTTCGAGGTTGACGAGAAGGCTTATCTTCGGGTCACCCCTCTGAAGGGAACCCATCGTTTCGGTATCAAAGGCAAATTGGCTCCTCGTTACATTGGACCTTTTCGCATTCTCGCCAAACGAGGAGAAGTTGCCTACCAGTTGGAACTACCTCAGCACCTCTCCAGAGTTCACGATGTCTTCCACGTTTCTCAACTCAGGCGTTGCTTCTCGGATCCTATCCGTGGCGTGGACCACGAAACGCTTGATCTCCAAGATAATCTTACATATCGAGACTACCCCATTCGTATCATCGATCAGGCTGAACGTACCACCCGACGCCAGAATATCAAGTTTCTTAAAGTTCAATGGTCGCACCATTCTGAAGATGAAGCAACTTGGGAAAGGGAGGATCGTCTTCGACTCGAGTATCCCGCTTTCTTCCCGGAGGAACCCAAATCTCGGGACGAGATTCTTTTGAGTGGGGGTGAGTTGTCACACCCTAGCTAGTCATGCATTAGAGTGTTGCATCATGTTTACTCTTTCATCAGAAACTTGAAATGGGGATCTGTGAAACCCTCAGAATCATTTTGAAAATGACCCAAATGAAAATTTCTCCAAAAGGGTCCAAGAAAATGCTCATGTTGCTCTCTGAAAATATTGGACAGAGATAAAAATCAAACCAATATTTTTAGTGGCTCATGGACATTTATTTTGGGCATTTGGAATTAATGCATAAGTATTTGCATTGGAAATATATTAATTATATATATTAATATATGCCCAAATATTATGCCATTTATAAAAGAGCTCTGGAATAATATATACAGCTCCTGCAAAAATTGGCATAAGTTAAATAAATGATTTAATATATTTTTTTAAATCAAAACAAATGTCAGAAATTAGAAAACAGAAAAATATATAAAGGGAGAAGCTTACCTGGGCTCCTCCCTGTGCGGCCCAGCCAGCTGGCTGGCCCAGCCAGCAGCCGGCCCAGCCCACCTCCCTCCTCTGTCGTCTTCGTCCCGACAGAGGGAGGGGAGTGTGGCCGGCGCGCGCGCGCGCCACCGCGCCACGCCACCTCTCTCCCTGCCTGCCTGCCCTCCTCTCCTCGCTTCGATGCCCTGGACGACGCCACGCCTCCCCCCTGCTCTCTCTCACTCTCCCCCGGCTCTCCCCTCCTCTTCCTCGCTCTCTCTCTCACACGGCCGAACACCACCGTCGCCGCCGTTCGCCACAGCAGCCGTCTCCGGCCACCCCTCGCTCCCCCGACTAGCTCAGAAGCTCCGCCACGACCCCCTCTTCCTCCCCACCGCTCC
>NW_025234271.1:5889-7237 GCF_018294505.1 Triticum aestivum | reverse complement strand
TTTTAACTAGCTTATAGAGCTAGTTCAACTCTAGTGTAAAATAATTTGTACTAGGCTATAGAGCTAGTTCAACTCTAGTGTAAAATTATTTGTAATAGGCTATAGTGCTAGTTCAACTCTAGTGTAAAATTATTTGAACTAGCTTATAGAGCTAGTTCAACTCTAGTGTAAAATTATTTGTACTAGGCTATAGAGCTAGTTCAACTGTAGTGTAAAATTATTTGAACTAGCTTATAGAGCTAGTTCAACTCTAGTGTAAAATTATTTGTAATAGGCTATAGTGCTAGCTCAACTCTAGTGTAAAATTATTTGAACTAGCTTATAGAGCTAGTTCAACTCTAGTGTAAAATTATTTGTACTAGGCTATAGAGCTAGTTCAGCTCTAGTGTAAAATTATTTGAACTAGCTTATAGAGCTAGTTCAACTCTAGCGTAAAATTATTTGTACTAGGATTATAGAGAAAGTTCAGCTCTAGTGTAAAATTATTTGAACTAGCTTATAGAGCTAGCTCAACTCTAGTGTAAAATTATTTCAACTAGCTTATACGGCTAGTTCAATTATATTGTAAAATTATTTGTACTAGGCTATAGAGCTAGTTCAACTCTATTGTAAAATTATTTGAAATAGCTTATAGAACTAGTTCATCTCCAGTGTAAAATTCTTTGTACTAGGTTATAGAGCTAGTTCAACTATAGTGTAAAATTATTTTAACTAGCTTATAGAGCAAGTTCAACTCTAGTGTAAAATAATTTGTACTAGGCTATAGAGCTAGTTCAACTCTAGTGTAAAATTATTTGTAATAGGCTATAGTGCTAGTTCAACTCTAGTGTAAAATTATTTGAACTAGCTTATAGAGCTAGTTCAACTCTAGTGTAAAAATATTTGTACTAGGCTATAGAGCTAGTTCAACTCTAGTGTAAAATTATTTGAACTAGCTTATAGAGCTAGTTCAACTCTAGTGTAAAATTATTTGTAATAGGCTATAGTGCTAGCTCAACTCTAGTGTAAAATTATTTGAACTAGCTTATAGAGCTAGTTCAACTCTAGTGTAAAATTATTTGTACTAGGCTATAGAGCTAGTTCAGCTCTAGTGTAAAATTATTTGAACTAGCTTATAGAGCTAGTTCAACTCTAGCGTAAAATTATTTGTACTAGGATTATAGAGAAAGTTCAGCTCTAGTGTAAAATTATTTGAACTAGCTTATAGAGCTAGCTCAACTCTAGTGTAAAATTATTTCAACTAGCTTATACAGCTAGTTCAATTATATTGTAAAATTATTTGTACTAGGGTATAGAGCTAGTTCAACTCTAGTGTAAAATTATTTGTACTGGGCTATAGAGCTAGTTC
>NW_025234271.1:2052-2945 GCF_018294505.1 Triticum aestivum | reverse complement strand
TTTGTACTAGGCTATAGAGCTAGTTCAACTATAGTGTAAAATTATTTTAACTAGTTTATAGAGCTAGTTCAACTCTAGTGTAAAATTATTTGTACTAGGCTACAGAGCTAGTTCAACTCTAGTGTAAAATTATTTGAACTAGCGTATATTGCTAGTTCAACTCTAGTGTAAAATTATTTGAACTAGCTTATAGAGCTAGCTCAACTCTAGTGTAAAATTATTTCAACTAGCTTATAGAGCTAGTTCAATTGTAGTGTAAAATTATTTGTACTAGGCTAGAAAGCTAGTTCAACTCGAGTGTAAAATTATTTGAACTACCTTATAGAGCTAGTTCAACGCTAGTGTCAAATTATTTGTACTAGGCTATAGAACTAGTGCAACTCTAGTGAAAAATTTATTTCAACTAGCTTATAGAGCTAGTTCAACTCTAGTGTAAAATTATTTGAACTAGCTTATAGTGCTATTTCAACTCTAGTGTAAAATTATTTGTAGTAGGCTATAGAGCTAGTTCAACTCTAGTGTAAAATTATTTTAACTAGCTTACAGAGCTAGTTCAACTCTACTGTAAAATTATTTGAACTAGCTTATAGAGCTAGTACAACTCTAGTGTAAAATCATTTGTAATAGGCTATAGAACTAGTTCAACTCTAGTGTAAAATTATTTGTACTAGGCTATAGAGCTAGTTCAACTCGAGTGTAAAATTATTTGAACTAGCTTATAGAGCTAGTTCAACGCTAGTGTCAAATTATTTGTACTAGGCTATAGAGCTAGAGCAACTCTAGTGAAAAATTTATTTCAACTAGCTTATAGAGCTAGTTCAACTCTAGTGTAAAATTATTTGAACTAGCTTATAGTGTTAGTTCAACTCTAGTGGAAAATTATTTGTAGTAGG
>NW_025234271.1:0-2042 GCF_018294505.1 Triticum aestivum | reverse complement strand
CTAGTTCAACTCTAGTGTAAAATTCTTTGTACTAGGTTATAGAGCTAGTTCAACTATAGTGTAAAATTATTTTAACTAGCTTATAGAGCTAGTTCAACTCTAGTGTAAAATAATTTGTACTAGGCTATAGAGCTAGTTCAACTCTAGTGTAAAATTATTTGTAATAGGCTATAATGCTAGTTCAACTCTAGTGTAAAATTATTTGAACTAGCTTATAGAGCTAGTTCAACTCTAGTGTAAAATTATTTGTACTAGGCTATAGAGCTAGTTCAACTCTAGTGTAAAATTATTTGAACTAGCTTATAGAGCTAGTTCAACTCTAGTGTAAAATTATTTGTACTAGGCTATAGAGCTAGTTCAACTCGAGTGTAAAATTATTTGAACTAGCTTATAGAGCTAGTTCAACGCTAGTGTCAAATTATTTGTACTAGGCTATAGAGCTAGAGCAACTCTAGTGAAAAATTTATTTCAACTAGCTTATAGAGCTAGTTCAACTCTAGTGTAAAATTATTTGAACTAGCTTATAGTGTTAGTTCAACTCTAGTGGAAAATTATTTGTAGTAGGCTATAGAGCTAGTTCCACTCTAGTGTAGAATTATTTGAACTAGCTTATAGAGCTAGGTCAACTCTAGTGTAAAATCATTTGTAATAGGCTATAAAACTAGTTCAACTCTAGTGTAAAATCATTTGTATTAGGCTATAGCGCTAGGTCAACTACATTGTAAAATTATTTTAACTAGCTTATAGAGCTAGTTCAACTCTAGTGTAAAATTATTTGTACAAGTCTTTAAAGCTAGTTCAACTCCAGTGTAAAATTATTTGAACTAGCTTATAGAGCTGGCTCAACTCTAGTGTAAAATTATGTCAACTAGCTTATAGAGCTAGTTCAATTGTAGTGTAAAATTATTTGTACTAGGCTATAGAGCTAGTTCAACTCTACTGTAAAATTATTTGAACTAGCTTATAGAGCTAGTTCAACTCTAGTGTAAAATTATTTGTACTAGGCTATAGAGCTAGTGCAACTCTGGTGTAAAATTATTTCAACTTTCTTATAGAGCTAGTTCAACTCTAGTGTAAAATTATTTGTACTAGGCTATAGAGCTAGTTCAACTCTATTGTAAAATTATTTGAACTAGCTTATAGAGCTAGTTCAACTCTAGTGTAAAATTCTTTGTACTAGGCTATAGAGCTAGTTCAACTATAGTGTAAAATTATTTTAACTAGTTTATAGAGCTAGTTCAACTCTAGTGTAAAATTATTTGTACTAGGCTATAGAGCTAGTTCAACTCGAGTGTAAAATTATTTGAACTAGCTTATAGAGCTAGTTCAACGCTAGTGTCAAATTATTTGTACTAGGCTATAGAGCTAGAGCAACTCTAGTGAAAAATTTATTTCAACTAGCTTATAGAGCTAGTTCAACTCTAGTGTAAAATTATTTGAACTAGCTTATAGTGTTAGTTCAACTCTAGTGGAAAATTATTTGTAGTAGGATATAGAGCTAGTTCCACTCTAGTGTAGAATTATTTGAACTAGCTTATAGAGCTAGGTCAACTCTAGTGTAAAATCATTTGTAATAGGCTATAAAACTAGTTCAACTCTAGTGTAAAATCATTTGTATTAGGCTATAGCGCTAGGTCAACTCCATTGTAAAATTATTTTAACTAGCTTATAGAGCTAGTTCAACTCTAGTGTAAAATTATTTGTACAAGTCTTTAAAGCTAGTTCAACTCCAGTGTAAAATTATTTGAACTAGCTTATAGAGCTGGCTCAACTCTAGTGTAAAATTATGTCAACTAGCTTATAGAGCTAGTTCAATTGTAGTGTAAAATTATTTGTACTAGGCTATAGAGCTAGTTCAACTCTACTGTAAAATTATTTGAACTAGCTTATAGAGCTAGTTCAACTCTAGTGTAAAATTATTTGTACTAGGCTATAGAGCTAGTGCAACTCTAGTGTAAAATTATTTCAACTTTCTTATAGAGCTAGTTCAACTCTAGTGTAAAATTATTTGTACTAGGCTATAGAGCTAGTTCAACTCTATT
>NW_025234270.1:0-7238 GCF_018294505.1 Triticum aestivum | reverse complement strand
GCGCAAGCAGTTCATTAAATCTGTTATCGAGCTTTGTTTCGAACGTCTTCTCAAGGCCAGTGATCTTCTCCATGGCCTCTTCAAAATTGTTCAGCACATCTTGTACCTGTTCAGTCATCATTTGCTGAAACTTATCATGAAGCTCCTTGTTCGATAAGTTCTCCCAGTCAATCTCGTCGGCTTGTGATCCTGGCATGGTTAGCAGCAATAGAAACACACAAGAATATGATCCTACAGACTACTAAGAAGTGGTGGTGGTGTATCACAAATCCGTCAAGCAAATCTCAAATTCTTACCAGTTCTTACCCAGCAGCAGGCGGTGATCGGCAACCGTTGTAGTCAAAAACTCTCAAAGCGTGGATAGAGCGATTACCAGGGAGAGTCGAACACACGACGTAGATGTATGTGGAGCTGGGAAGGCTTATAGTATGGTAGCAAAAAGGGTCAGCAATAATAGATTCAGAGATGCAAAGTTGAATAAACGCTCAACGACGGTACTGTGCTGGTCCTAGGCTAGACTGTGCTAGAGACGCGAACCTAGAACACCAACAAAATCACGGCGCGGCACGTAAACAAGGGAAAAGCACACTCTGAATTTTTTTTTCGCTCTTTTTTTTTGCGCTCTTTTTTTTCTTTTGCGCTCTTTTTTTTTTTGCGAAAAATCACTATAATGGCGAGTGTCTCAAAACTCTTCCTAGCTCAAACTGACAGGATGGGCACGAAATTTTTCGACCAATTTTTTTTTTCGACTGCCCGGACCCAAAAACTGGAAACGGGTCAAAAAAAACTTCCTATAATGGCACCTGTCTCAAAACACTCAGAAACACCTAAAAATAGGATAGCCAGAAATTTTTTCGAAAAATGCGTTTTCGAAAAATTTTGGGCCTAAACGGAGCGTGGCTACCCGACTCTTTTTTTTTCCGCAACCTACTCCGGCAAGGAAACACGAATCGGAAACTAGATGGATCTCGGAAACAAACCTAATAAGCAAGGAACTCGGATTGGTGGTAGATATATGGTGGTGGTATATGGCAGCGGTGGTGGTAGTGGTGGTAGTATATGGATATGGATCGGTGGTGGTATATGGACACGGATTGGTGGTGGTATATGGATACGGATTCGGAGCGGTGGCGAATAAGCGGTGGTGGTAGATGGCAGGGGCGATGATGATGGTGCGGCGGCGGCGTGACAACTTATGACCAGAACTCGAAACTCTAAAAGACTAGACGCTAAGACCAGCAACTAGACCGACGATGCAACCGCAAATTCAACAAAGCAAAACCCTAAAAAGATTATGCAAAGGCTCAGATTGGTTCGGATATGATGAACTAACCCTAATTTTTTTTTTTGTGGCTTTTTCGTGGACTGTAGGTATGAAGAACAGACTCGATCTAAACTACGAAAAACTGTAAAATCTCACCGAGCAACCTGGAAATCTGATACCACTTGATAGAGGCAAAGGTGTCCCGTCTTTCGATGAGAAGGTGGATTTCGCTTTGGTGAAAGTCGACTTTGACGATCCGACTACGAACGTGCGAGGACGTCGCGCCTTAGCAGTCGCTAAACCAACTCCGAGAGGTTATTGACCACGCCGGGGCACGATCAACCTGACCACGAGGGTCTGTTTCCTGCGAGCAAAGGAAGAACAAGCAAGAAACTAAGATTGCAATCTGGATATTGCGAATATAAGATGAAAGCTTTATTGATCAAGGTGGGGTTCTGTGACGCCTTTGTCTGGTCGTTGAACACAAACGAAGTACGCGAAGTTGCAGCTATGGCGAACTTTTAATCTAAACAAAACCCAAAGTCTAAACGATGCCCTAAGGGCTGTATATATGGAGGAAGAGGGGGGAATTTCGTGGCCCTTGGTGGAGGGGTCCGAAATCAACCCTATCTCTTGTTTCCCCACACATACGGACTCTAAAAATAGCCTATACTTATGTATTTCGAAATTACATGGGCCTGGCCCAATAATAAGGTGACGCAGCACCTAAAATAGCCTCGGGACGAAATTTATGAAGTGGCATCTTGTATATTTCGTCCAAGGCTTCATGCACCCATTATGGTGGCTTCAAAGTCCTGAAATCATCACTTGTAACTCCGTTATTGTTCCCCTTGCACATGCCATCATCTCCATGCTTGTTCTTGCTCCAATGTTCATCCTTCTCCAAGCTAGGCCCTTCATTTGTAAGCAAAACAAATGTATCCAATTTAGGCAGCATCATATTCTCATGAACATTAGAATCATTACCAAGAAACGAAAGTACCTGGTAATTTAGTTGGCGTGCACGAGCTCTAGTAATTGGTCCAGTATGTATAGCAGCAGGGGCTGTGGGTGTAACAATTGTATTGATGTCCTCATCAGTAAATGTTCCAAATGTTCTTCCAAAGATCTGCTATAAATCAATATGTCATCAAAGTAAACTACCACAAATCGTCCAATGAAAGCACGTAAAACTTCGTTCATTAATCTCATGAAAGTACTAGGTGCATTAGTTAACCCAAAAGGCATGACTAACCACTCATATAATCCAAACTTAGTTTTAAATGCTGTTTTCCATTCATCTCCCAATTTCATACGAATTTGATGGTAGCCACTACGCAAATCAACTTTGGAGAATATTGTAGAGCCACTCAATTCATCAAGCATATCATCTAGCCTAGGAATAGGATGACGATAACGAATAGTAATATTATTAATGCCTCTACAATCAACACACATACGTGATGTACCATCCTTTTTCGGCACTAGAATAATAGGAACAGCACAAGGACTAAGGGATTCGCGTATATAACCTTTGTCGAGAAGCTCTTGTACTTGACGCATAATCTCCTTCGTCTCCTCTGGATTGGTACGGTATGGTGCACGGTTTGGCAGTGAAGCACCGGGAATTAAGTCAATCTGATGCTCAATCCCTCGAATAGGCGGTAATCCTGGTGGCACGTCTTGTGGAAAAACGTCAGCGAACTCCTGCAAAATGTTAGTGACAGCAAGAGGCAAAGAGGAAGGCACGTCCTCGAATGAAAATAATGCCTCTTTGCACACAAAAGCATAACATACAGATTTGCTGAAATCTAGCGCATCAATATCAGATTTGGTGGCAAATAAACATGCACTTTTCAATTTAATTTCAGAAGCAACACTAGATGGTTTATTATTAGGCTTTATTTGTTGCTCAAATTCTTTTGCCACAATCTGATTTTCACTCTTATTCTTCTCCTGTTGTGCTTTATTAGCTCTATTAATATCATCTTTCAAAATGGAATCAGGAGTCATAGGAAGCAAAGTAATATTTTTATCCTTATGAACAAGAGTATAGTGATTGTTTCTACCATGGTGTACAGAATTTTTATCAAATTGCCATGGTCTACCAAGTAATAAGGAACAAGCTTGCATAGGTACCACATCACAATCAACATAATCAGCATATGTAGAGATACTAAAATGCACACGAACAGTACGTGTTACCTTAACCTTGCCACTGTTGTTGAACCATTGGATGTAGTAAGGATGTGGATGTGGTCTTGTGGTGAGAGAAAGCTTCTCCACCATCTCCATGCTAGCCAAGTTGTTGCAGCTCCCTCCGTCTATTATGACGCGCACAGAACGTTCCTTCACAACTCCCTTGGTATGGAACAAATTGTGCCTCTGATTTTGCTCAGCTTGTGTGACCTGCACACTCAAAACACGTTGAGCAACTAAACATTCATACCGGTCAGCGTCTTCAGGAGCCATGTATTGCGTCTCATGATCAGAATCATCTCCACCATGTTCTTCACGTGTAATAAGAGCCAATGTCTCCTCATCATAGTCACTAGCGGACTCATATCCACCATCCGCAGTAGCAATCATCACACGCGGAGATTTGCATTCCCTCGCATAATGACCTCCTCCCTTACAACGACGACAAATAATATCACTTGTGTGCCCTGTTGATGCCATGGAAGAAGAAGAACGCTGTGCAGGCCCCGCAGGTGCGCTCTTGGCAGATAATGGTGGTTGTGCCTGTTTTCTTGTATCACGGCTGGAGGTGGCACCGGATGGAGGTGCTGGTGCAGTTGAAGTAGAAGATGCACGTGGTGTCCATGATGAAGGTCGGCCTGCAGAAAAGTTAGTTCGTGATAGAGGCAAAGGTGTCCCGTCTTTCGATGAGATGGTGGATTTCGCTTTGGTGGAAGTCGACTTTGACGATCCGACTACGAACGTGCGAGGACGTCGCGCCTTAGCAATCGCTAAACCAACTCCGAGAGGTTATTGACCACGCCGGAGCACGATCAACCTGACCACGAGGGTCTGTTTCCTGCGAGCAAACGAAGAACAAGCAAGAAACTAAGATTTCAATTTGGATATTGTGAATATAAGATGAAAGCTTTATTGATCAAGGTGGGGTTCTGTGACGCCTTTGTCTGGTCGTTGAACACAAACGAAGTACGCGAAGTTGCAGCTATGGCGAACTTTTAATCTAAACAAAACCCAACGTCTAAACGATGCCCTAAGGGCTGTATATATGGAGGAAGAGGGGGGGAATTTCGTGGCCCTTGGTGGAGGGGTCCGAAATCAACCCTATCTCTTGTTTCCCCACACATACGGACTCTAAAAATAGCCTATACTTATGTATTTCGAAATTACATGGGCCTGGCCCAATAATAAGGTGACGCAGCACCTAAAATAGCCTCGGGACGAAATTTATGAAGTGGCATCTTGTATATTTCGTCCAAGGCTTCATGCACCCATTATGGTGGCTTCAAAGTCCTGAAATCATCACTTGTAACTCCGTTCTTGTTCCCCTTGCGCATGCCATCATCTCCATGCTTGTTCTTGCTCCAATGTTCATCCTTCTCCAAGCTAGGCCCTTCATTTGTAAGCAAAACAAATGTATCCAATTTAGGCAGCATCATATTCTCATGAACATTAGAATCATTACCAAGAAACGAAAGTACCTGATAATTTAATTGGCGTGGGCGAGCTCTTGTAATTGGTCCCGTATATGTAGCAGTAGGGGCTGTGGGTGTAACAATGGTATTGATGTCCTCATCATGCAGGTTACACAAGCCGAGCAAAATCAGAGGCATAATTTGTTCCATACAAAGGGAGTTGTGAAGGAACGTTCTATTCGCGTCATCATAGATGGAGGGAGCTGCAACAACTTGGCTAGCATGGAGATGGTGGAGAAGCTATCTCTCAGCACAAGACCACATCCACATCCTTACTACATCCAATGGTTCAACAACAACGGCAAGGTTAAGGTAACACGTATTCTTCGTGTGCATTTTAGTATCTCTACATATGCTGATTATGTCGATTGTGATATGGTACCCATGCAAGCATGTTCCTTATTACTTGGTAGACCATGGCAATTTGATAAAAATTCTGTACACCATGGTAGAAATAATCAGTATACTCTTGTTCATAAGGATAGCCATATTACTTTGCTTCCTATGACTCCTGAATCCATTTTGAAAGATTATATTAATAGAGCTAATAAAGCAAAACAGGAGAAAAACAAGAGTGAAAATCAGATTGTGGCAAAAGAATTTGAGCAACAAATGAAACCTAATAATAAACCATCCAGTGTTGCTTCTGAAATTAAATTGAAAAGTGCATGTTTGCTTGCCACAAAATGTGATATTGATGAGCTAGATTTCAGCAACTCTGTTTGCTATGCTTTTGTGTGCAAAGATGCATTATTTTCATTCGAGGACGTGCCTTCCTCTTTGCCCCCTGTTGTCACTAACATTTTGCAGGAGTTCGCTGACGTCTTCCCACAAGACGTGCCACCGGGATTACCACCTATTCGAGGGATTGAGCATCAAATTGACTTAATTCCCGGTGCATCGCTACCCAACCGTGCACCAGACCATACCATTCCAGAGGAGACGAAGGAGATTATGCTCGACAAAGGTTACATACGCGAATCTCTTAGACCTTGTGCTGTTCCTATTATACTAGTGCCTAAAAAGGATGGTACGTCGCATATGTGTGTTGATTGTAGAGAAATTAATAATATTACTATTCGTTATCGTCATCCTATTCCTAGGCTAGATGATATGCTCGGTGAATTGAGTGGCTCTACAATTTTCTCCAAAGTTGATTTGCGTAGTGGATACCATCAAATTCGTATGAAATTGGGAGGTGAATGGAAAACGGCATTTAAAACTAAGTTTGGGTTATATGAGTGGTTAGTCATACCTTTTGCGTTAACTAATGCACCTAGTACTTTCATGAGACTAATGAATGAAGTTTTACGTGCTTTCATTGGTGATTTGTGGTAGTCTATTTTGATGATATACTGATTTATAGCAAATCTTTGGAGGAACATTTGGAACATTTACGTGCTATTTTTATTGCTCTACGTGATGCACGTTTGTTTGGTAACCTTGGGAAGTGCATGTTCTGCGCCGATCGCGTATCTTTTCTTGGCTACGTTGTTACTCCACAGGGAATTGAAGTTGATAAAGCCAAGATTGGAGCTATTGAGAGTTGGCCGCAGCCCAAAACGGTCACACAAGTGAGGAGTTTTCTTGGCCTCGCTGGTTTCTATAGGTGTTTTGTGAGAGATTTCAGCACCATTGTTGCACCTCTCAACGAGCTTACAAAGAAGGATGTGCCTTTTGTTTGGGGTACCGCACAGGAAGAAGCCTTCACGGTATTGAAAGAGAAGTTGACACATGCTCCTTTACTCCAACTTCCTGATTTTGATTAGACTTTTGAGCTTGAATGTGATGCTAGTGGAATTGGATTAGGAGGTGTGTTATTACAAGATGGCAAACTTGTTGCATACTTTTCTAAAAAATTGAGTGGGCCTAGTATGAACTATTCTACTTATGATAAAGAATTATATGCTCTTGTTCGGATCTTAGAAACATGGCAACATTATTTATGGCCCAAGGAATTTGTTATACATTCTGATCATGAATCTTTGAAACACATTAAAAGTCAAGCAAAACTGAACCGTAGACATGCTAAATGGGTTGAATTCATTAAGACTTTCCCTTATGTCATTAAACACAAGAAGGGTAAAGAAAATGTTATTGCTGATGCACTGTCTTTCCATTATACTATGCTTTCACAACTTGTCTTTAAAATATTTGGTTTGGAGACCATCAAAGATCAATATGTGCATGATGCTGAATTGTAAGGAAGGGAGAACTTGGAACAAGTTCGTTCTTAACGATGGATTTGTGTTTCGTGCTAACAAGCTATGCATTCCAGCTAGCTCCGTTCATCTTTTATTGTT
>NW_025234269.1:6127-7240 GCF_018294505.1 Triticum aestivum | reverse complement strand
CTCTAAAGAAATCGGTAAAGGACTGAAAAACAGCAAATGATGTCAGAACGTGTTGGAAATTGATGACGTCGCTTTGAATGCTGCATACTTAACGCAAAAATAGGCTGGAGTTCAAATAAGTTTAAAAAACATTGAAGTGCCCGTGTAACAGATGAGTTCTCGTCCGAAACCCTGATACTAGCTCCGAAAGAGATTGTCCAGTTTGTACACGAAGTGCGTCCAGTTTTTGCCCTGACCCTCTATACTCTTTTGCACATGCTATGCGGGTGAAATGATGATACCATGTCAAGTTCCAACATTTTCAGAGTTCATTTTGTAGTGATTTTCAATTTCACGGTCATTTAGCTCTCTAAACAAATCGGTAAATGACTGAAAAACAGCAAATGATTTCAGAACGTGTTGGAAATTGATGACGTCGCTTTGAAATCTTCATACTGAACGCAAAAATAGGCTGGAGTTCAAATAACTTTAAAAAACATTGAATTAGCCGTGTAACAGATGGGTTATCGTCCGAAACCCTGATACTACCTCCGAAAGAGATTGTCCAGTTTGTACACGAAGTGCGTCCAGTTTTCGCCGTGACCCTTTATACTCTTTTGCACATGCTATGCGGGTGAAATGATGATACCATGCCAAGTTCCAACATTTCCAGAGTTCATTTGTAGTGATTTTCAATTTCACGGTCATTTAGCTCTCTAAACAAATCGGTAAATGACTGAAAAACAACAAATGATGTCAGAACGTGTTGGAAATTGATGACGTCGCTTTGAAGGCTGCATACTGAATGCAAAAATAGGCCGGAGTTCAAATAAGTTTAAAAAACATTGAAGTGCCCGTGTAACAGATGAGTTCTCGTCCGAAACCCTGATACTAGCTCCGAAAGAGATTGTCCAATTTGTACAAGAAGTGCGTCCAATTTTCGCCGTGACCCCTATATTCTTTTGCACATGCTATGCGGGTGAAATGATGATACCATGGCAAGTACAAACATTTTCGGAGTTCATTTTGTAGTGGTTTTCAATTTCACGGTCATTTAGCTCTCTAAACAAATCGGTAAATGACTGAAAAACATTAAATGATTTCAGAACATGTTGGAAATTGAGGACGTCGCCT
>NW_025234269.1:1041-4616 GCF_018294505.1 Triticum aestivum | reverse complement strand
CCCTGATACTAGCTCCGAAAGAGATTGTCCAGTTTGTACACGAAGTGCGTCGAGTTTTCGCCATGACCCTCTATACTCTTTTGCACATGCTATGCGGGTGAAATGATGATACCATGCCAAGTTCCAACATTTTTAGAGTTCATTTTGTAGTGATTTCAATTTCACGGTCATTTAGCTCCCTAAACAAATCGGTAAATGACTGAAAACAGCAAATGATTTCAGAACGTGTTGGAAATTGATGACGTCGCTTTGAATGCTGCATACTAAACGCCAAATAGGCTGGAGTTCAAATAAGTTTAAAAAACATTGAAGTGCCCGTGTAACAGATTAGTTCTCGTCCGAAACCCTGATACTCCGAAAGAGATTATCTAGTTTGTACACGAAGTGCGTCCAGTTTTCGCCGTGACCCTCTATACTCTTTTGCACATGCTATGCGGGTGAAATGATGATACCATGCCAAGTTCCAACATTTTCAGAGTTCATTTTGTAGTGATTTTCAATTTCACGGTCATTTAGCTCTATAAACAAATCGATAAATGACTGAAAAACAGCAAATGATTTCGGAACGTGTTGGAAATTGATGACATCGCTTTGAATGCTGCATACTGAACGCAAAAATAGGCTGGAGTTCTAATAAGTTTAAAAAACATTGAATTACCCGTGTAACAGATGAGTTCTCGTCTGCAACCCTGATACTATGCGGTTGAAATGATGATACCATGCCAAGTTCCAACATTTTCAGAGTTCATTTTGTAGTGATTTTCACTTTCACGGTCATTTAGCTCTCTAAACAAATCGGCAAATGACCGAAAAACGGCAAATGATGTCAGAACGTGTTGGAAATTGATGACGTCACTTTGAAGGCTGCATACTGAACGCAAAAATAGGCTGGAGTTCAAATAAGTTTAAAAAACATTGAAGTGCCCGTGTAACAGATGAGTTCTCGACCGAAACCCTGATACTAGCTCCGAAAGAGATTGTCCAGTTTGTACACGAAGTGCGTCCAGTTTTTGCCCTGACCCTCTATACTCTTTTGCACATGCTATGCGGGTGAAATGATGATACCATGCCAAGTACAAACATTTTCGGAGTTCATTTTGTAGTGATTTTCAATTTCACGGTCATTTAGCTCTATAAACTAATCGGTAAATGACTGAAAACAGCAAATGATTTCAGAACGTGTTGGAAATTGATGACGTCGCTCTGAATGCTGCATACTGAACGCAAAATAGGCTGGAGTTCAAATAAGTTTAAAAAACATTGAAGTGCCCGTGTAACAGATGAATTCTCGTCCGAAACCCTGATACTAGCTCCGAAAGAGATTGTCCAGTTTGTACACGAAGTGCGTCCAGTTTTCGCCGTGACCCTCTATACTCTTTTGCACATGCTATGTGGGTGAAATGATGATACCATGCCAAGTTCCAACATTTTCGGAGTTCATTTGTAGTGATTTTCAATTTCACGCTCATCTAGCTCTCTAAACAAATCGGTAAATGACTGAAAAATAGCAAATGATATCAGAACATGTTGGAAATTCATGACGTCGCTTTGAATGCTGCATACTGAACGCAAAAATAGGCTGGAGTTAAAATAAGTTTAAAAAACATTGAATTAGCCGTGTAACAGATGGGTTCTTGTCCGAAACCCTGATACTAACTCCGAAAGAGATTGTCCAGTTTGTACACGAAGTGCGTCGAGTTTTCGCCGTGACCCTCTATTCTCTTTTGCACATGCTATGCGGGTGAAATGATGATACCATGCCAAGTTCCAACATTTTCGGAGTTCATTTGTAGTGATTTTCAATTTCACGGTCATTTAGCTCTCTAAACAAATCGGTAAATGACTGAAAAACAACAAATGATGTCAGAACGTGTTGGAAATTGATGACGTCACTTTGAAGGCTGCATACTGAACGTAAAAATAGGCTGGAGTTCAAATAAGTTTAAAAAACATTGAAGTGCCCGGGTAACAGATGAGTTCTCGTCCGAAACACTGATACTAGCTCCGAAAGAGATTGTCCAATTTGTACAAGAAGTGCGTCCAGTTTTCGCCGTGACCCCTATATTCTTTTGCACATGCTATGCGGGTGAAATGATGATACCATGCCAAGTTCCAACATTTTCGGAGTTCATTTTGTAGTGATTTTCAATTTCACGGTCATTTAGCTCTCTAAACAAATCGGTAAATGACTGAAAAACATAAAATGATTTTAGAATGCGTTGGAAATTGATAACGTCGCTTTGAATGCTGCATACTGAACGCAAAATAGGCTGGAGTTCAAATAAGTTTAAAAAACATTGAAGTGCCAGTGTAACAGATGAGTTCTCGTCCGAAACCCTGATACTAACTCCAAAGAGATTGTCCAGTTTGTACACGAAGTGCGTCCAGTTTTCGCCGTGACCCTCTATACTCGTTTGCACATGCTATGCGGGTGAAATGATGATACCATGCCAAGTTCCAACGTTTTCAGAGTTCATTTTGTAGTGATTTTCAATTTCACGGTCATTTAGCCCTCTAAACAAATCAGTAAACGACTGAAAAACAGCAAATGATCTCAGAACGTGTTGGAAATGGATGACGTCACTTTGAATGCTGCATACTGAACGCAAAAATAGGCTGGAGTTCAAATAAGTTTAAAAAACATTGAAGTGCCCGTGTAACAGATGAGTTCTCGTCCGAAACCCTGATACTAGCTCCGAAAGAGATTGTCCAGTTTGTACACGAAGTGCGTCCAGTTTTCCCCGTGACCCTCTATACTCTTTTGCACATGCTATGCGGGTGAAATGATGATACCATGCCAAGTTCCAACATTTTCAGAGTTCATTTTGTATTGATTTTCAATTTCACGGTGAGTTCGCTCTCTAAACAAATCGGTAAATGACTGAAAAACAGCAAATGATTTCAGAACGTGTTGGAAATTGATGACGTCGCTTTGAATGCTGCATATTGAACAAAAAAATAGGCTGGAGTTCAAATAAGTTGAAAAAACATTGAAGTGCCCGTGTAACAGATGAGTTCTCGTCCGAAACCCTGATACTAACTCCGAAAGAGATTGTCCAGTTTGTCCACGAAGTGCGTCCAGTTTTCGCCGTGACCCTCTATACTCTTTTGCACATGCTATGCGGGTGAAATGATGATACCATGCCAAGTTCCAACATTTTCAGAGTTCATTTTGTAGTGATTTTCAATGTCACGGTCATTTAGCTCTCTAAAGAAATCGGTAAATGACTAAAAAACAGCAAATGATGTCAGAACGTGTTGGAAATTGATGACATCGCTTTGAATGCTGCATACTGAACGCAAAAATAGGCTGGAGTTCAAATAAGTTTAAAAAACATTGAATTACCCGTATAACAGATGAGTTCTCGTCGGAAACCCTCATACTCCGAAAGAGATTGTCCAGTTTGTACACGAAGTGCGTCCAGTTTTCGCCGTGACCCTCTATACTCTTTTGCACATGCTATGCGGGTGAAATGATGATACCATGCCAAGTTCCAACATTTTCAGAGTTGATTTTGTAGTGATTTTCAATTTCACGGTCATTTAGCTCTCTAAACAAATCAGTAAATGACTGA
>NW_025234269.1:0-1031 GCF_018294505.1 Triticum aestivum | reverse complement strand
CATTTTCGGAGTTCATTTTGTAGTGATTTTCAATTTCACGGTCATTTAGCTCTCTAAACAAATCGGTAAATGACTGAAAAACATAAAATGATTTTAGAATGCGTTGGAAATTGATAACGTCGCTTTGAATGCTGCATACTGAACGCAAAATAGGCTGGAGTTCAAATAAGTTTAAAAAACATTGAAGTGCCCGTGTAACAGATGACTTCTCGTCCGAAACCCTGATACTAACTCCAAAGAGATTGTCGAGTTTGTACACGAAGTGCGTCCAGTTTTCGCCGTGACCCTCTATACTCGTTTGCACATGCTATGCGGGTGAAATGATGATACCATGCCAAGTTCCAACGTTTTCAGAGTTCATTTTGTAGTGATTTTCAATTTCACGGTCATTTAGCCCTCTAAACAAATCAGTAAATGACTGAAAAACAGCAAATGATCTCAGAACGTGTTGGAAATGGATGACGTCACTTTGAATGCTGCATACTGAACGCAAAAATAGGCTGGAGTTCAAATAAGTTTAAAAAACATTGAAGTGCCCGTGTAACAGATGAGTTCTCGTCCGAAACCCTGATACTAGCTCCGAAAGAGATTGTCCAGTTTGTACATGAAGTGCGTCCAGTTTTCCCCGTGACCCTCTATACTCTTTTGCACATGCTATGCGGGTGAAATGATGATACCATGCCAAGTTCCAACATTTTCAGAGTTCATTTTGTATTGATTTTCAATTTCACGGTGAGTTCGCTCTCTAAACAAATCGGTAAATGACTGAAAAACAGCAAATGATTTCAGAACGTGTTGGAAATTGATGACGTCGCTTTGAATGCTGCATATTGAACAAAAAAATAGGCTGGAGTTCAAATAAGTTGAAAAAACATTGAAGTGCCCGTGTAACAGATGAGTTCTCGTCCGAAACCCTGATACTAACTCCGAAAGAGATTGTCCAGTTTGTCCACGAAGTGCGTCCAGTTTTCGCCGTGACCCTCTATACTCTTTTGCACATGCTATGCGGGTGAAATGATGATACCATGCCA
>NW_025234268.1:0-7240 GCF_018294505.1 Triticum aestivum | reverse complement strand
AGGGCTGTTGTGATGAACACAAAAGGACTTGAGCACTGAAATTGGACCAAACTGGAGTGGTTTCTTGGGGAAAAAATCTGCACGAATCTGAAAGAAACAAAGATATACGGAGTACATAGTTTTGAGGACATCAACACGCACGCGCACACGCACACCAGGGCAGCACTTGTGAGCTTAATCACTCGTACAAAGTAGTCTCATCCTGCTATGGTCTCACCAAAACGATATCCATCCTATTCTGCACAGCACGGTCACCCCAGTGCCCACCATAGAGCAAAATTGTGCCAGCGGCATGTTTTTGTCTGTAAGTGCAGTCAGTGACGAAGCCAGGAAAAATGAGTGAGGGGCCGAGGGAGGGTCAGCCCACTAAATTACACTATTTTAGCAGCGAAAGAAGTACATTTTTTACCCCTAAATGCAGTCTGAGTGCATGAACAATGGAGGCTACACCAAACATTAGCTTCATCCATCCAAAGCCCTGGAACCACGGTTCAAACCATGCACCATCCAAAGGAAGCACTAGTTTATTCTGCAACAGACCCCACTCTACCTTTTCTCCTTCCACGCTTTTCCTCCTGCATGCGTACTACCCTCCTCTGTCTATCCCGTGCTTTTTTATTTTCTTTTTCCTAGAGCACCAGCCTCTTCTGCAAGCAGCACTGACACACTTGAAGCTATACCCGAACCTAGAGCCTGCAATCCGAGCCTACGTAGCTCTGCGGGGTAGCACGTTGGGGAAATGCGTTGGACATTGCCCTGAGGGACAAATACCCCCCCCCCCCTAAACTCAAATTTGGTACGATTTTAATCCCAAATACTTGAAAACGGGTAAATCTCACCCTTAAGTGGTATGCGTTTGATTTTAGGCGGTTTGGGGAATAGATCGTGTGACATGCTAAGGTATTTGGATGCGTACACAGACGGTAGCTCGCCCGCCTGCTCCTCCTGCACCTCAATTTGAATCATACCAAATTCAAGTTGAGGGGAGTATTTGTCCATCAGGACGCATTTTAGGATGAAAAATGGACTTCTTTCTTTAGCAGCAAATAACCATTTAACCACATGCATATTAGGCCTAACTCAATGTTGTTAAGGAGAGGACCGGGACCCCTGTTGATCCCCGTGTCTCCGCCACTGAGTGCGGTATTCTTTCTATTCTTTGATCGTTTGATTAAAAAAATGGTGTCTTCTGAAGTAAGCAGAGATTTGGTCTTCCGTGGTGGTTTAAAGTTCCTATCATTTCTTGAATGTTTCATTAATATATTTTTTTCTTCACTCGTCCGGATCGCACCGCTAGTTCACTCACCGGGAGAGCAATAGCTAGGCGAGGATGTGATATCTTCAGAATTTTGGTCTCGTGCAGTCTGCCATGAATCGTAAAGTGGTGGTTATTTGCTAATCGTGACATAAATGTGATGGTTTTGTGCATTTAACGCGGCGGTGAGACCATGAAGATTATGTATGTGTGTCGTTATCAGGGCATATTCAAGACGGACCCGCAAACCGTCTGCATATGTCCGAACCGCAGAAGCCATCCAATGCAGGCATGTATCGATCCGTGGCGTGATCCGGACGTATTTTCTCCCGGCCGTACCAGCTCCACCGCTGCAGCAACAGCTGCCACTCCACCACGCCCACTGCACCCCATGGTTACGCGAGCACGCGACGACATTGTGCAGCCCAACAAGTTGTACGATGATTTTGTGCTGGCAACAGAGGTGGATGCATTCGAGCTGGACAAGTAGTGTCTTGCTGCTGCGGAGGAACCAGCCAGCATGGACGCAACGTTGTCTGAGGCGTGCTGGAGAAGGGCCATGGACGACGAGCAGGGGTCGATTCGCGGCAACAATACATGGGAGCTCGCCACGCTCCCGCGCGGTCACCGAGCAATTGGCGTCAAATGGGTCTTCAAGGTCAAGAAGGACCCAGAGGGCAATGTGATCAAGCACAAGGCGCGTCTTGTCGCCAAGGGCTATGTCCAACGACAAGGCGTGGACTTCGACGAGGTCATCGCGCCGGTAGCAAGGACGGAGACTATGCGGTTGCTGCTCGCAGTGGCCGCCCACTGTGAGTGGCAGGTGTATCACATGGACGTAAAGTCCGCGTTCCTAAACGGCGATCTCACGGAGGAGGTCTACGTGCACTGATAACCCACAAGTGTAGGGGATCGCAACAGCTTTCGAGGGTGAAGTACAACCCAAATTTATTGATTCGACACAAGGGGAGCCAAATAATATTCTTGAGTATTAGCAGTTGAGTTGTCAATTCAACCACACCTGGATAACTTAGTATCTGCAGCAAAGTATTTAGTAGCAAGAGTGGTATGATAATAATGGTAACAATAGCAACAGAAAAGGTAAATGTTTTCGGGTTTTCGTAGTAGTTGTAACAGTAGCAACAGAAAAGTAAATAAGCGAAGAACAATATGTGAAAAGCTCGTAGGCAATGGATTAGTGATGGATAATTATGCCGGATGCGATTCCTCATGCAATAGTTATAACATAGGGTGATATAGAACTAGCTCCAATTTATCAATATAATGTAGGCATGTATTCCGTAAATAGTTAGTCATACATGCTTATGGAAAAGAACTTGCATGGCATCTTTTGTCCTACCCTCCCGTGGCAGCGGGTCCTAGTGGAAACTAAGGGATATTAAGGCCTCCTTTTAATAGAGAACCGAACCAAAGCATTAACGCATGGTGAATACATGAACTCCTCAAACTACGATCATCACCGAGAAGTATCCCGATTATTGTCACTTCGGGGTTGTCGGATCATAACACATAATAGGTGACTATAGACTTGCAAGATAGGATCAAGAACACACATATATTCATGAAAACATAATAGGTTCAGATCTGAAATCATGGCACTCGGGCCCTAGTGACAAGCATTAAGCATAGCAAAGTCATAGCAACATCAATCTCAGAACATAGTGGATATTAGGGATCAAACCCTAACAAAACTAACTTGATTACATGGTAAATCTTATCCAGCCCATCACCGTCCAGCAAGCCTACGATGGAATTACTCACGCACGGCGGTGAGCATCATTAAATTGGTGATGGAGGATGGTTGATGATGATGACGGCGACGAATCCCCCTCTCCGGAGCCCTGAACGGACTCCAGATCAGCCCTCCCAAGAGAGATTAGGGCTTGGCGGCGGCTCCGTGTCGTGAAACGCGATGAAACTTTCTCCTTTATTTTTTCTCCCCGAGACGGTATATATGGAGTTGGAGTTGAGGTCGGAGGAGGTCCGGGGGGGCCACGAGATAGGAGGGTGCGCCCCTAGGGGGGCACGCCTCTGTCTCGTGCACAGCCCGTGGGCCCCCTGGCCTTGATTCTTTTGCCAAAAATTCTTATTAATTCTGAAAAGTGCCTCCGTGGATTTCCAGGACATTCCGAGAACTTTTCTTTTCTACACATAAAACAACATCATGGCAGTTCTGCCGAAAACAGCGTCAATCCAGGTTAGTTTCATTCAAATCATGCAAGTTAGAGTCCAAAACAAGGGCAAAAGTGTTTGGAAAAGTAGATACGTTGGAGACGTATCAACTCCGCCAAGCTTAAACCTTTGCTTGTCCTCAAGCAATTCAGTTGATAAACTGAAAGTGATAAAGAAAAACTTTTACAAACTCTGTTTGCTCTTGTTGTTGTAAACATGAAAAGCCAGCATTCAAGTTTCAGCAAATATTATGAACTAACCATACTCACAATAACACATAGGTCTCACAATTACTCATATCAATAGCATAATCAGCTAGCGAGTCATAATAATAAAACTCAGATGACAACACTTTCTCAAAATAATCATAACATGATATAACAAAATGGTATCTCGCTAGCCCTTTTTGAGACCGCAAAACTTAAATGCAGAGCACCTTTAAAAATCAAGGACTGACTAAACATTGTAATTCATGGTAAAAGAGATCCAGTCAAGTCATACCCAATATAAACCAATAATAATGAATGCAAATGACAATGTGCTCTCCAGCGGGTGCTTTTAATGAAAAGGATGATGACTCAACATAAAAGTAAATAGATAGGCCCTTCGCAGAGGGAAGCAGGGATTTGTAGAGGTGTCAGAGCTCGATTTTAAAATAGAGATTGAATAACATTTTGAGCGGCATACTTTCGCTGTCAACGTAACAACTATGAGATGGCTGTATCTTCCATACTACATGCATTATAGGCAGTTCCCAAGTAGAATGGTAAAGGTTTATACCCCCCCAACCACCAACAAGCATCAATCCATGGCTTGCTCGAAACAGCGAGTGCCTCCAACATACAACAGCCCTAGGGGAGTTTTGTTTAATTATTTTGATTTGCTTTGATCTTTTTGAATCATGGGACTGGGCATCCCGGTTACCGACCCTTTCTCATGAATGAGGAGCGAAGTCCACTCCTCGTGAGAATAACCCACCTAGCATGGAAGATATAGGCAACCCTAGTTGAAACATGAGCTGCTCGAGCATACAAAACAGAATTTCATTTGAAGGTTTGGAGTTTGGCACATACAAATTTACTTGGAACGACAGGTAGATACCACATATAGGAAGGTATAGTGGACTCATATGGAACAACTTTGGGGTTTAAGGAGTTTGGATGCACAAGCAGTATTCCCGCTTAGTACAGGTGAAGGCTAGCAAAAGACTGGGAAGCGACCAACTGAGAGAGCGACAACAGTCGTAAGCATGCATTAAAATTAATTCACACCGGATACAAGCATGAGTAGGATATAATCCACCATGAACATAAATATCGTGAAGGCTATGTTGATTTGATTCAACTACATGCGTGGACATGTGCCAAGTTGAGTCACTCAATTCATTCAAAGGAGGATACCGTCCCATCATATCACATCATAATCATTCTAATAGCATGTTGGCACGCAAGGTAAACCATTATAACTCATAGCTAATCAAGCATGGCACAAGCAACTATAATCTCTAAGTGTCATTGCACATATGTTTACTTCATAATAGCTGACTCAGGAACGATGAATCATCATATTTACAAAAACAAGAGAGGTCGAGTTCATACCAGCTTTTCTCATCCCAATAAGTCCATCGTATATCGTCATTATTGCCTTTCACTCGCACGACCGAACGAAGTGTATAATAATAGGACTGCACGTGCATTGGACTAAGCTGGAATCTGCAAGCATTCAACTCAAGAGAGAAAACAAGTAACATGGACTCTAAATATAAATAATCAATCATGCATATGAGAGCCACTAAGCATTTTCAATATGGTCTTCTCGACCCCCAAAGAAAAGAAAAGAAAAGAAAACTATTCACACGGGAAAGCTCCCAACAAGTAAAAGAAGAACGAGAAATCTTTTTGGGGTTTCATCTTAATTTATACTACAAGCAAGGAAATTAAACTAACTATTTTTTTGGTTTTTCTTAAGGTTTATCAAACACACAAGAAGAAACTAGAAAAAGAAATTTAAACTAACATGGATAATACAATGAAAGAGTATGAGCACCGACGACCAGTGTGTGAACATGAATGTAAAGTCGGTGAGAAATACGTACACCCCCAAGCTTAGGCTTTTGGCCTAAGTTGGTTTAATACCAAGGACCTCCGCTACTCTCTCCGGTGTAAGGAGAGGTATAATCAGGATGATACTGGCTGGTCATCTCCGGATCCCACTGGACAGATGATGCGCGATAAGGGTCCAGTCCAGGTTCCGGTTCAGGTTCAGGTTCTGGAGTAAAAGCTTGAGCTAGATGATTGTTCACCGCCTCTGGTGTAACGAGAAATTTTTCTGCAAGCAAATCAAACAACAGAGGCGCAGGCAAAATAATAATCTCATAGTGTTTCTTATTGAATCTAAGTTTATACAAGAGCATCCTATCTCCGTTGTCAACAATAAACTTATGTGCTACCATGCTCTTGTAATCTAGAATGTGAGGAGGCAATATTGTCTCCTTTTCCTCATGGTGCCTAATGGGTATCTGAAAATGTCTAGCAAGACGTGCATCATAAATACCTCCAAATATGGGGCCTTTTGTACGATTCAGGGCTAGCCGTTTAGCAACGACGACACCCATATTAAAACTATTGTCTCCAAGCAAAGCATGCTGAAGCATGATAATATCAGGAGCACTCAAGTTTCCACTATTCCCACGACCAATCAAGCATCTACTAGCGAATATGGCAAAGTAGCGTAAAACAGGAAAGTGTATGCTAGAGACTTTTGCTTCGGAACCCTTCTTTGGCTCCTCTACAGCGATAATATCAACAAAGCCAGCCACATCTTCACGATGGGGTTCCTCTAGTTCTCCCTCATAAGGTATCCTACATACCATGCAGAAATGACGTAAAGACATTTCTTTGAACTCGTCATATAAATGAAATGATACTGCAGGCGGTGACTTCTTAGGATAATAATAAAAGTTTTGCACGAAAGTATTGGTAAGTAAGAGATACTGATCAATTCGGTCGTTCATGAAACCGGTGAGGCCTGTAGTCTCGATTAAAGCATAAAAGTCTTCATGAATTCTGGCTTCCTTCAAGATATCCTCACATGGCCATTCACATGACCGTACTTCCGCTAAGCGAGGAAGATTATACTTGGGTTTTTCCTTCTCTTTGTCTTGTTTTTCCTTAGAGCTTTGGCTAGAAGAGCCTTTAAAGAACGTCCTTAACATTTTCTGAAAAATTCTGAAATTTTAGTAACTTCAAAATAAAAGTGCATAAAACTAAACAAGATTGATAGCAACTACTCCTACAAGTGCCTAGAGCCTATATCATGCATTGGAATTGCTTGGGACCTCAAAAATTTAACATGCAAGCTCAAGAACAGGGTCACCAAGGCAGCAAGGATTTGCAATGAATAAATCACTAGAACAAAAACTAATTGGACCAATGGAGGAGTCACATACCAAGCAACAATCTCCCAAAGCAGTTTTCCGAATGGAGCTTTGAGCTAAGAGATCGAAAATCGCAGCAAAACGAGCTAGAACTCGGGCTTGAGCTGGATGGGGATTTTTGTGTGTAGAAGATGAAGTGTGTGGGTGCTGGCATAAGTGGAGGGGAGTCACGAGGGGCCCACGAGACAGGGCGGCGCCCTCCTCTCTCATGGACTGGTGCTTGGCCCTCCTGCAGTGTTTTCAGTGCCTAAAATCCTCAAATATTCCAGAAAAAATCATACTAAATTTGCAGGGCATTTGGAGCACTTTTATTTTCGGACTATTTTTTATTGCATGGATAAATCAGAAAACAGACA
>NW_025234267.1:5659-7241 GCF_018294505.1 Triticum aestivum | reverse complement strand
AATCAACTTGTGTGTCTATGGGGTGCCCCCTCCCTGCATATAAAGGAGTGGAGGAGGGGGAAGGCCGGCCCTCTCATAGCGCGCCCAAGGGGGGAGTCCTACTCCTGGTGGGAGTAGGATTCCCGCTTCCCTAGTTGGAGTAGGAGAGGAAGGAAGGAGGAGAGAGGGAGAAGGAAAGGGGGGCCGGCCCCCCACCCCAATTCGGATTGGGATTGGGGGTGCCCCCACCTTGGCCGCCTCCTCCTCTTTTCCACTAAGGCCCAATAAGGCCCATACACTCCCTGAGGGGGTTCCAGTAACCTCCCGGTACTCCGGAAAATGCCCGAACTCATCCGGAACCATTCCGGTGTCCACACATAGCCTTCCAATATATCGATCTTTATGTCTCGACCATTTCGAGACTCCTCGTCATGTCCGTGATCGCAGTGATCCGGGACTCCGAACTACCTTCGGTACATCAAAACACATAAACTCGTAATACCGACCGTCATCGAACGTTAAGCGTGCAGACCCTACGGGTTCGAGAACAATGTAGACATGACCGAGACTCATCTCCGGTCAATAACCAATAGCAGAACCTAGATGCTCATATTGGTTCCTACATATTCTACGAAGATCTTTATCGGTCAAACCGCATAATAACATACGTTGTTCCCTTTGTCATCGGTATATTACTTGCCCGAGATTCGATCGTCGATATCTCAATACCTAGTTCAATCTCGTTATCGGCAAGTCTCTTTACTCGTTCTGTAATGCATCATCCCGCAACTAACTCATTAGTCACATTGCTTGCAAGGCTTATAGTGATGTGCATTACCAAGAGGGCCCAGAGATACCTCTCCAATAATCAGAGTGACAAATCCTAATTTCGATCTATGCCAACTCAACAAACACCAACGGAGACACCTGTAGAGCATCTTTATAATCACCCAGTTACGTTGTGACGTTTGATAGCACACTAAGTGTTCCTCCGGTATTCGGGAGTTGCATAATCTCATAGTCATAGGAACATGTATAAGTTATGAAGAAAGCAATAGCAACAAACTAAACGAACATCGTGCTAAGCTAACGGATGAGTCAAGTCAATCACATCATTCTCTAATGATGTGATCCCGTTCATCAAATGACAAGTCTTGTCCATTGCTAATAAACTTAACCATCTTTGATTAACGAGCTAGTCAAGTAGAGGCATACTAGTGACACTCTGTTTGTCTATGTATTCACACATGTACTAAGTTTCCGGTTAATAAAATTCTAGCATGAATAATAAACATTTATCATGATATAAGGAAATATAAATAACAACTTTATTATTGCCTCTAGGGCATATTTCCTTCACTCTCCCCCACACCCCCAGTCTTCCGTCGCCGCCGCTGTTCCCTGACCACCATCGTCGCCCTCCCCGACCACCATCGTCGCTCGCCGCCGCCGACGTTCCAGCTCTCCTCCACTTAGGTAGTTCCTTCATCCCTCCTCCTTCCACCTCCCTCCCCTCCTCGTCCCTCTCCCGATCCCTCCCTCCCTCCTCACTCCCCCGCCTCCTCCCTCCCATCTCCCTCCCTGCCTCGTCCCTCTCCCGATC
>NW_025234267.1:5095-5601 GCF_018294505.1 Triticum aestivum | reverse complement strand
CTCCTCCCTCCCACCTCCCTCCCTGCCTCGTCCCTCTCCCGATCCCTCCCTCTCCACCCTCACTCACCCCTCTCTACTCCCTCCACTTAGTGTAGAAATTTGTAGGTATTAAGAATAGAAATTTTTAGGTATTAAATTTAGTAATAGAAGTAAGCGAATTTAGGGTAGAACTAGGGTACTATAATTTTTAGCAAGTGTTTAATAGAAATAGTATTAGTAAGTGGTTAATATAACTAGTTTATTTATAGTAACTGCTTAATAGAACTAGTTTATTTATAGTAAGTGCTTAATAGAACTAGTTTATTTAGTAAGTAGTTAATGGAACTAGTTTATTTAGTAAGTGCTTAATAGAACTAGTTTAGAGAGAGACCTATATTGGCAAATTTAGTTATGCTTCAGAACATAAGTGATTAAAGACTACTCAGATACATGTTGATAGAATATATTTTGTTTATGAAGAAATCAAGCATTTGCCCCTGCCTCATCCCTGCAGTCGTCCCCATCGC
>NW_025234267.1:0-4178 GCF_018294505.1 Triticum aestivum | reverse complement strand
TTTCCATTCAAGCAAACATGTCCGGCTCTTGGTAGGCAGCACCTACTACTTTTCCGGGGCTGAACTAAACTGCGAGGAGATAAGTCATTATGTTTCATGGCTTGAGGATGTTGATACTGTCAAGACAGGTTATTTTCCTGGACTTCGAAATATTCGTACTCGATACGTGCGACCACTAGTGTGAACTACAGTCACATCTGTTTAGGAAAGATGGTAAGATTTTTACTATTTGTCCTCAGTTCATCTTTTGCATACATCATTTTTTAAGCTAAACTTCACTGCTAAGTATGTTACCATGGGGTTCTTCGATAGGGACTCCCGATGAATGTTGTGCCTCGTTGGATCGAGCCTAAAGGTCGCATGATAATGATTAGCTTACGGCAAGACATCCTACATTGCACATGAGTGCATTCATGATTTCTCAAAGCGAGCAAGTCTTAATAGTCAAAGACTGGAGCAAAATTGTGAAGGATCACAGCAGAGAAGTACTAGGGGCAGCAATCAGAAGCGCAACCCACAATTAGGAGAGACAGGTTCATCTACATTCTCCAATATGATGAAGTAGGAGTGCTACACATGTTTTATGCTATTTTACCTGAGAGAGAGCAGCATGAGTGATTAGCTAGCTAGAATGAATTTGAAGATGATGATGTGCTACACTAAGACTATGATGATTAAATAGCTAGTGTTGGTGGTAATGACTATGATGATTATTATTAGCTAGTGTTGGTGGTGATTAGATAGCTACACTATGACTATGTTAATTGAATAGTGTTGGTGGTAATGACTATGATGATTATTAGCTTGTGTTGTTGGTGATGATATGATGCAAGAGTTTTTATATTAATATGATGATGATGTTGATCATGATTATCATGATGATTTGTTATTATGATCATGATTAGTTATTATATCATTGGTGGAAGGAACGCGGATTAGATTAATGTGAATGGATCAAATTTGACCAAAAGTTGAATTAGTAGGATCGTCGTCCAAATTCAACTTTTGATTCATCCAAATGAATCTAATTCATGTTTCTTCCTCACAATGATATATTAATTCATCATGGACATAATGATATAACAACCTCTTAATTGGTATTGTATTAAAATTTGTATAGCGGCGTATAAATACAATAAAAGAAAAAAAATAGAATACTGGTAGCACTGGATTGGAAGCACGCTACTAATAGTTAGATTAGCAGTAGCGCTGGAAATTATACATGCTACGGCTATACGTCTTAGCAGTAGTGTGTGTTACCGGCGCTACTGCTAAGAAATAACTGTAGCGCCTTACTAGTAGCGCGGGGCCCGCGCTACTAGTAGGCATTAAACCCGCGCTACTACTAGGCTTTTCCTTAATAGTGTCATGACCCAATTTGTATCCCACACTTTGTGAAATTCGATGAATAAAGACTTGGCTTAATGCTAAAAAGAAAGTAGTCCTCATGAGGTTAGTACCACCTCGCTCACGGTAGTACAAAATGATGGGGTGGATGCCTATATAAGATAACCACAACGGAGCAGCAGAGTAGTCGTCTGTGTGTCTTCTTTTGCGACAAAATAACGGAAAAATAATCCTTGTTGCACTGACCTGATGGGTGCCCACTCGGGTCCGGTGCCCCTATGGGTTCGGGAATGGGTCATTAAGACCCATGGGGACGGCCATGGCACGCGATGCACCCAATTGTGGATTCGGGCATGGGTTTGAATGAGGTCGACCCGAGCAAACCTGACCCTATTACCACCTTGACACCCACCCTGAGATTAAAGAAAACTTTACAAGTTTAAAAATCAATTCATCAATTTGAAAAAAGTACATGAGTATGACTAATAAATTCATAAAATTGAAAAAGTTCATGAATTGATTTTTTTTTCACGAGTTCGACAAAGAAGTTAGTGAAATTGACAAAAAATCATGAATTTAGAAAAAGTTTGTGAAACTAAAAAAAGTTCATGTATTTTAAAAAGTTCATGAATTAGATAAAAAAATGCTCATGATTTTGTGAAAAGTTTACAAAAATTGAAAAAATATTTATTCCTTTTAAAAAATCACGGTAGTCCATAGTTTCTTAAGGATCCTGTAAGCAAGTAGGTTAATATTGTAATTTAGCTTCAATTTCTTCAGACTCACAAGCGGGTCCGCATGCAACAAAAGAAATTGTATTTGCCTACTACTCCGATCTTGTCCTGAAAGGATAAGGAAATTGGATAAGAGCGAGAGCTAGACTGAGGACCCCTGTGGCGGCTACTCATAAGAAGATGAAGGATTAAAAGAGGACTGATCACCCCTCTGATTTGTGATCTTTCTATTTAAAAAATAATTTTAAAGATTTGAAAAAAGTTCATGAATATTAGAAAATGAAACAGAAAAGATTAAATGAAGAAGAAATAAAGAAAAATAAAAAATGAATAAAACCGAAAAAAGACCAAACAAAACAAAAAGGAAACCAGGCTAAGAGGATGCGCAACAAGAAGAATAAAAGAAGTAATTAGGCACAACAAGTAAGCTGCCCAGTTGGTTGTAGCGGGTGGAAGAGATCCAAGAGGTTTGGAGTTTGAATTCTAATTCATGTACGTATTTTTTGAAGGTTAAAAAAAAGATAAACACTACTCCATGTACAGCGTATACGTATACAGTGAGAGAAGAGTTTATAAAATATGACCATCGTGCCCTTTCTTATAAAGAGGTATGGGCTAATTTGAGCCGTCCTTGCGTTTAGCGGGAGTGTACCAAATCAGAAGTGAATTTTTATTATGTTTGAGATTTTTTGTACTTCCGGTGAACTTTTATAATAGATCTGATCATTTTTGGAAGAAAGAAAAATTAGCCGTGCACATTTTCTTGCTTTATACTAACAGTTTTGCTAGGTCTCAGTCGACTTAGACTTCGTTATGTCTCGGTCGATGTTATATTCCATTGATCTTGCATTAAGATTCGTACAAAAAATTTCTTTCAGTTTTTTCTTTTTCTTCTCATATACTATATCACTTGAGTGAGACTTGGTTAAGTCTCAGTCGACTGAGACCTAGACACACCCTTATACTGATACATTTGATGTATCTACCACGATTTTTTGATAGAATGAGAAGTCATGCGTTTTGTCGTTCTCCTATGAAAATGTAAGCCAAACTTGTAATACATCGGCCAAACTATATATGGGAGAGTACTGCACGCTGATCCGGCCAATTTCGATCAGGCAGCAGCGTACTACTCCAGCTCTAAGCGTGTGCGACGGTATATGCATGTGGACAGCGCACTTTGCCTCACCATCGGGGAAACAAGAATTTTTTTTTGGAGAAGAAGAAGAAGAAGAAGAAGATACGCAGAGAGGAGAACAAGCACCGTCGTCGGATACAAACATCCATGGACTCCCAGTCAATACGTACGTACGACTACGGCGTATGAACGCGCGCGGATCCATCAACGAAAAATATGGAATCCGCTCGTATGCCCGTCTTGCTCGCCATGCGCGCGCGTATAAATAGAAGCGCGGGCAGCATGGTTGCTACGTGCTTAAGTAGCTCGCTCGTAAACCATTGCATTGCCAGAAGAAGCAAGCAAACTAGCTAGCTAGCTAGAAAAATGGCGCCGATTCACAGTAACAGCTCTCGCCGCCTCGACGGCACGGTGCTTGCGCTTCTGCTCGTGCTCGTGGCCGCCACTGCCTTTGTCGGCGCTGCCGCAGCGCGAGGGGACGCGCTGGCCGCCCGGCACGAGCGGTGGATGGCCAAGTACGGGCGCGCGTACACGGACGCTGCCGAGAAATTGCACCGGCAGGAGGTGTTCGCGGCCAACGCGCGCCACGTAGACGCTGTCAACCGGGCGGGCAACCGGACGTACACCCTCGGGCTCAACCAGTTCTCCGACCTCACCAACGAAGAGTTCGTGGAGAAGCACCTCGGGTACCGTCACCAGCCGGGCGGGCTCCGTCCCGAGGACACGCCGGTGGCCGCGGTGAACATGTCCAAGGCTCAGTTCCAGTCCACGCCGGACAGCTTGGACTGGAGGGCCCAGGGCGCCGTCACCCAAGTCAAGAACCAAGCCCCATGTGGTAAGGATCTGCAGGCCAAAGTTGGCAAATGAATAAATGTTGACACGTACGTAAAAACAACGTTGCGTCTGTGTAGGGAGTTGCTGGGCGTTCGCGGCGGTGGCGGCGACCGAGGGGCTCGTAC
>NW_025234266.1:5852-7241 GCF_018294505.1 Triticum aestivum | reverse complement strand
GCCGGCGACGACCAAAACTGCGGCGGGAGCTCGCCGGAGTGGCGCTGCGAGGGGTTTTGGGCCAAGCCAAGGGCACCAGAGGGTAGCCCGTGCCCGTGCGCATCTAGGGGGGCCATCGGGAGGTGCGGGGGTGGCCGGAGCTCGCCGGAGTGGGGGCCGCAGCGGCTGCCGGAGCTCGGGTTTGGGCGGAGCGAGGTTACGGGGCGCTAGGGGGCTGGCTGAGGGGCTATGCGGACTCCTGGGGCAGCTAGGAGCACGCTAGGCTCGTCGGACTGGCCGCAGCAGCACGTCAGTGCCATGCCCGGCGTCCATGGCGGACGGCGGCGCTCGGGAATGTGGCCGGGGTGCTACGGCACGGAAACGAACAAAATGGAGGAGGGGAAACGGAGTGGAGCTCACAGGGATCGCGCAGGGAGGGTCAGCGAGCTCGGGGGCGCGCCGGAGTGGCCGAATTCGACGGAGAAGATCCTCGGTGGCCGGCGAGGGGGAAAACGTCGGGGGCGGCGTTCCAGGGCTCTTCTGGTCGCGTGAGACGACGAGGAGGACGAGGGAGGACTTGCGGAGCTCTGGGAGGCGTCGGGGAGGCGAGAGGAGCACGGTGGCTGCGGCAATCGGCGTCGGTGGCGGCGGTGGTTCTCGGGTGAGAGGGAGAGAGAGCAGGGGAAGAAGGGGAGGGCGACGGAGAGTGAGAGCGGTGCGGGGCAGCTGCGTGGCTTCGTCCGGGGCATCGAGGGAGTCCGGGGGAAGCAGGAGGTGGCCAGCAGGGGGGGAGGTGGCGCGCGCGCGTGCCGGCGAGCGTCGGGCAGACGCCCTCGTCCTCCTGTCCAGAGAGGAAGACGACAGGGAGGCTGTGGTGGTGGGCTGGGCCAGCGGGAGGAGCTGGGCCGGGCAGGTAAGCAGGTAAGTGGCCCAGGTGGCCGTCTCCCTTTTTATTTTTGCTCTGTTTTATTTTTTTTAATCATTGTTTTCTATTTGTTTCAATCTGTTTTGATTTAGTTCAAACACTAAATCATTTTTATTTCTTCCAATAATTTTTGCAGGGACTGAAAGTAATATTCTAGAGCCCCTCACAAAATATCAGAATTATTGAAGCATTAAAAATATATATAACATATATTTGCTCCAACTCAAATACAATATATATTAGTTCAAAGATCCAAAATGACATGGAAAAATGTGCATCATCTCTGGTTACTGTTTCCAGCATTTTTCCAAAGATGAAGAACATTTTTGAAAGCCACTTGGATTGACTGAAAATATTTTAGGTGAACCTGGTGAATTCTTAAAATGCTAGGGTTTGGACAATCCCCATTTCAACTTTCTGTAAAAGTAAACATGATGCATCACCAAAGGCTAGTACTAGTGCAATGCCAGAAGCTAGGGATGTGA
>NW_025234266.1:0-3719 GCF_018294505.1 Triticum aestivum | reverse complement strand
GGGGGGGTGGCCAACTTCCTCAAACAAGATACTATAATAATAGGTCTACCGGATGGGTGTGTTGGCCACGACATCCACCTTACCGGTTATCGAGAGACCAATATTATAGTTCTTAGGGAAATGTTCCAACCATCATATCTACCTGAGATTCAGCTCTGGTTGGTGTTAGGATATTCCAGGCTCATCGAGTCTTAGGAAGAAAAATGAAAGTTTGCAACACAAATCGACGAGATGACGTTGCGGGATTCTCGGGAGATGAACTACGATAGCAAGCTCCAAAACATGAGCTGGTTCTGCTACAAACATGTGAACACGTTGTCCCAGACAAGCATGACCACGTGGTAGTCTTATAATAAAACACTACCGAGTTCAGGAGGGGGAACCATCAACGAGGGTATCGAAGTTCTTTCATAAGTCCGGATTAGCTCTTATGAAGGAACTCCTTCTCCTTGAACAAATCAATCAGTGGCTTGGTGTGCTAGGGATACATATAGATTGAAGGTTGCAAGTCTTCAAACCACATCATTCTTCGCACGTGTGCATGACTGATTTGGAATGATTCCAAAGAAAGCAACATTGACTTTCTCGAATCCACGGCGGCAACTTGCATCAGATGCACATGAATTAAAGGAAGTCACTACCTTCATCCGAACATATGCTTCATGAACTAGCATGGACAAATGCTTTCAAAAGTTTCCAACACTAGCTTAATGTTCAACAAAATCATGGAGGAGACAAGGATGTTGTCAATGGGCTCAACAACAATTCATCTAGGTTTCCTTTTAAAAGGAATTCCATAGTTAAGTGAACAAGTGGTAGCATTGGTCAGACCAGAGATGTAATGGTGTATGCTCGAGGAATCAACCACGAATAAGACAACATTACGAGCATCGTTGGTACTGATTTGATTTGACGATAGCCCACACTCAAATCAAAGGATTGATAAGACAATAGGTCCAGCAACTGATCACAAGGACCAATCGATGAAGATATCATCTTTCTCCAACACACACTACACAAGAATATCCCTTTGGAACGAACTAAGTCAGACAAGCTTTTATCTTCCAACTCTCCAAGTTGTTGTCTAGCTTAACCAACTAGCTCAGGGATATCTAACACCGATTCTTGGAGAGAAGGTGGTTCACAAGAAACCAACTTGATCACGAACTCAACATAGCGGTCAGGTGACAACCCGGTAACACCTCCAAGAAGATATTTGGAAAGTCACGAACCACCGGTATGTTACTAAGCTCGAGAACAATCTTGCTTTTGAGGGCAAGACGATATGATCAAATGAGTGAGGACTTGACAAGATCCTAACTCATCAATCGAAGGGTGCACCGAAATAAGGACTAGGTAGCACGATCAGTCTTAGAAGGATGATTCGAAAACCAACATACTAAGAATGAAATTATTATCCTTTAACTACCAAGCAACAAAGTTGCTAGCAGTATTGATTTCACACATCACAATTCATTTGTCGGTATTCCGGTTGCATCAACACGAGGGCCGAGGAATGAACAGTGATGGCAAGAAGTGTCACTGTACCAAGAGTTCATGGGATGGTGTGCTCCTATAACAATCTCGATATAAAATATGTAATACTCCAAGGTAGAGCAGAACCAAAAGCTGGATTGGCATTTGATCTGCGGAATACAACTACTTTGACCCAATCCTAGATATGGAAGAGGTACTGGAGTTTGTTTCTCCTAGTCATTCCGGAATAGAATGGCTTGACAGACCACAAGAGTCATAGGCATCGATGAACGAACGCACGCATACTCTTGACTATCAATTGATAGACGAGGGTCAGAATGCAACTAAAGAGAACAACTCAAAGGAACATATAACTTTCTGAGTTGTGGATGCATAGATTAGTATGTCGAACCAAGTTCAACATATTTCTTCCGGATAACCCATGCAGAAAGGTAGAACTGGCAGAGTCACGATTTATGAATGGAGAACTCCTCAAGAGTACTCTAATTGTGATTTTTTTTAATCCAATAAACATCTGCCATAAGTAGTTCATGGTATTTGGAAGAAGAAGATACCACGGACTTCAAGGACTATCGCAAAGGTTACTAATATCCTAAAGGCACTAGCAATTACTATCAACATGAAGTAGGTAGAGTGAATCTCGGGTTCAGAACCCAGGAGTAGAATACCTACTACTAAGTAGCATCACGGGATGCTTTCGAGAATGATGGCCAGAATCATCACACTGGGAACACAAATCATGGCTAAATTACTAGATGATCCCCTAAGACACCTAGGGTCATAATAATATCTCCAACATATATGTCAAGGTAACGGAGTACCTCAACTTACTGATTAGTGTGGTTAATCTGGCCCATGGGAACATTGAAACGGGAAGAAAGGATTTGCAAATGCATCAGACTACTTAGAAACCTGGGATGACTCGGACAGCATAACGGCTGTAAATGCTCAGAAAAGATTTGAGACATTCACAAAAATGGTGGCATAACCACTCAGAAGCACAATATCAAGGTTTCGAGATCAACAATTAACATACAGAGGTAGAAACTGAACTGAGGCTTAAATCCAACAAACTTATAAGTCTACTGATTAGTAACACGTGATCCTAATAGAAAGAAGAGATAGCCTAGTTCTTAATCCCCGTAGAAGAGAAGATGACTCAGATTAGAAGGGCATAAGGTATAAGGAATAAAAAGAGCCTTACGTTCCATCCCACAATCAATTCCCTTATATAACTAAAGAATTTCTAGACTCAACTTCGACCAGTTTGGCTTGGTAATCCTACAGGCAGTCAAGCTCTGATACCAACGCTGTCAGGACCCCGACTCGATGCCACATCGATCTAGCATGTAACACCTCATATCACTTTGCGGCCTCACGCACGGTATTTCCACGGGTGTCGCCTTACCTTTGCCTGGGACCGTTTGCGCCTTTTGGCACACGTATATGACAGTGTCGCTAGCATCCACATGATAAGGAGCCCGGGCTGACATGGCTAGTTGTAAACCCAAAGTGGCACAGACTTACAGGGACAGGCATCCATGACCCAGCATCGAACGTGTCGGTCATCAGCGAGTGAATCCAGGCTGTAGCACTGGGCTAGCAGGACTCCGGTAAACCGGGCTGTAGCGGGCTAACAGGACTCCGGTATTCATCGCGTGACATTTCCCCGAAGGGACAGACACAGGAACGAAGAAGGACACATGCCGGCCAGCCTAAGTGTTTCGAAGCAGTAGCAAGCTACCATGGCTCGGTGGAAACACTAGGAGACATTTCCCCGTAAGAGAGGCTACTAAAGATAAACAACTAGATGGTCAGATCCCACACATACCAAGCATTTCAATAACATACACACAATATGCTCGATATGTGCAAATACAACATGGCATCACAACATGACTCTACAACTCAAGTATTTTAATCAATAGGCTCCGGGGAGCGAGATATTACAAACATGGGTCTCATGACCCAACAATCAGAGCATACAAATCAAGCACAAGCGGAAGCTATCATGTCTGAGTACAGACATCTATAAATGAAAAAGGCTGAGAAGCCTGACTATCTACCAAATCCTGCCGAGGCACAAGATCGTAGCTGAGGTAACAAGCTAAACGTCGAAGACCACGCGGAAATACTAGTGAGACTGAAGTCTCTCTGCAAAACATAAAATAGGCAAACATGAGTACAAATGTACCCAGCAAGACTTACATCAGATCTATCTA
>NW_025234265.1:0-7242 GCF_018294505.1 Triticum aestivum | reverse complement strand
AGGAGAAAATGTAAAGTAATAAATAAAAAGCTTAAAAAATACAGAAAATTATGTGACTCCTAAATATATAAGTTGTTGTAGGATTTTCAAATGGCGGCACAGAGAACTTCGAAACAAGAAACAAAGCAAGGCTTCTATCACTTATCGGTAATGCTATTTGAACATGTTTTCAGTTTCACAAAAATAGAAAATCTACCATGATGGATAAAAACAGTGAAAAAATGTACCAAATTTTCTAATTTCTATAGGTAACTTGCTATTAGAGGTGCATATAGATGCACGGACTACCCTCGAAGCATGAAATGGTGGAAATAATTTCAGAATATGTCAATGATGCTTCATTAATAAGTTTTTAGTTTTCAACGAAATGAAAATCTATAGTGATGGATCAAAAGGGAACAAAATTGGTGATGAAATTAAATGATTACTTGTTGTAAGTTGTTATTCGAGATCCATATGGTCAAACATACAACTTCCGATGCTTGAAAGGAAGAAATGCTAGTGGAATTTTGAAATGATGCTATTTTACTAAGTTTTCTTTTTAGCGAATTAAAAGTCTATGCTAACGGATCAAAAGTTTATGTAAAGGTGCTAAACATGAATAATTTATGTGGATAAGTTATTCTATGACTTTCATACGAAGGTCGAGACTAATCTCGAAGAATGGAATGATTGAAAGGATGTTATAATGTGTCGAATGTCCTGTTTAAATGAGTTCTAAGTTTCAACGGAGGAGAAAATGTAAAGTAATGAATCAAAAGGTTATGAAAAACTACTAAAAATTATGCGACTCCTACGTATATAAGTTGTTGTAGGATTTTGAAATGGCGGCATAGCCAACTTCGAAGCAAGAAACGAAGCAAGGCTTCTATAACTTGTCGGTAATGCTATTTAAACAAGTATTCAGTTTTGCAAAACTAGAAAATCTACCATGATGGATCAAAACGGTTAAAAATTATACCAAATTCTCTAATTTCTATAGGTAAGTTGCTATCTGAATTTCATATAGATGCACAGACTACGCTTGAAGTATGAAATTGTGGAAATGATTTCGCAATATGTCAATGACGCTTCATTAATAAGTTTTCAGTTTTCAACGAAATAAAAATCTATAGTGATGGGGCAAAAGGGAAAAAAAATTGGTGATGAAATTATATTATTAGTAGTTATAAGTTGTAATACGAGATCAATATGTTCAAACATAACAATTCTGAAGCTTGAAAGGAAGAAATGCTGGTGGAATTTCTAAATGATGATATTTAAGTAAGTTTCTTTTTAGCGAAAAAAATCTACAGTAAGGGATCAAAAGTTTATGTAAAGACGCTACACATGAATTATTTATGTGGATAAGTTGCTCGACTTCCATACGGCCGTCGAGACTACTCTTGAAGAATGGAATGATGGAAAGGCCGTTATAATGTGTCGAATGTCCTATTTAAATGAGTTTTGAGTTTCAAAGGAGGAGAAAATGTAAAGTAATAAATCAAAAGGTTATGAAAAACTACTAAAAATTATGTGACTCCTACATATATAAGTTGTTCTAGGATTTTCAAATGGCGGCATAGAGAACTTCAAAACAAGAAACGAAGCAAGGCTTGTATCACTTGTCGGTAATGCTATTTAAACAAGTTTTCAATTTCGCAAAAATAGAGAATCTACCATGATGGATCAAAACGGCTAAAAATGTACCAAATTATCAGATTTCTATAGGTAGGTTGCTATGTGAGGTGCATATAGATGCACAGACTACCCTCGAAGCACAAAATGGTGGATACGTTTTTGGCATATGTCGATGACGCTTCATTAATAAGTTTTCAGTTTTGAACAAAGGGAAAATCTATAGTGAAGTATCAAAATGGAAAAAAATTGGTGATGATATTAAATGATTAATAGTTATAAGTTGTTATACGAGATCCATATGGTCAAACATACAACTTCCGAAGCTTGAAAGGAAGAAGTGCAGGTGGAATTTCTAAATGATGCTATTTGAGTAAGTTTTCTTTTTAGCAAATAAAAAATCTACGGTAACGGATCAAAAGTTTATGTGTAGGTTGTAAACAAGAATAATTTATGTGGATAATCTGTTCTTTTACTTCCATACGACGGTCGAGACTACTCTCGAAGAATGGAATGATAGAAAGGCTGTTATAATGTGTCGAATGTCCTATTTAAATTAGTTATAAGTTTCGAAGGAGGAGAAAATGTAAAGTAATAAATAAAAAGCTTAAAAAATACAGAAAATTATGTGACTCCTAAATATATAAGTTGTTGTAGGATTTTCAAATGGCGGCACAGAGAACTTCGAAACAAGAAACAAAGCAAGGCTTCTATCACTTATCGGTAATGCTATTTGAACATGTTTTCAGTTTCACAAAAATAGAAAATCTACCATGATGGATAAAAACAGTGAAAAAATGTACCAAATTTTCTAATTTCTATAGGTAACTTGCTATTAGAGGTGCATATAGATGCACGGACTACCCCCGAAGCATGAAATGGTGGAAATAATTTCAGAATATGTCAATGATGCTTCATTAATAAGTTTTTAGTTTTCAACGAAATGAAAATCTATAGTGATGGATCAGAAGGGAACAAAATTGGTGATGAAATTAAATGATTACTTGTTGTAAGTTGTTATTCGAGATCCATATGGTCAAACATACAACTTCCGATGCTTGAAAGGAAGAAATGCTAGTGGAATTTTGAAATGATGCTATTTTACTAAGTTTTCTTTTTAGCGAATTAAAAGTCTATGCTAACGGATCAAAAGTTTATGTAAAGGTGCTAAACATGAATAATTTATGTGGATAAGTTATTCTATGACTTTCATACGAAGGTCGAGACTAATCTCGAAGAATGGAATGATTGAAAGGCTGTTATAATGTGTCGAATGTCCTGTTTAAATGAGTTCTAAGTTTCAACGGAGGAGAGAATGTAAAGTAATGAATCAAAAGGTTATGAAAAACTACTAAAAATTATGCGACTCCTACGTATATAAGTTGTTGTAGGATTTTGAAATGGCGGCATAGCCAACTTCGAAACAAGAAACGAAGCAAGGCTTCTATAACTTGTCGGTAATGCTATTTAAACAAGTATTCAGTTTTGCAAAACTAGAAAATCTACCATGATGGATCAAAACGGTTAAAAATTATACCAAAAGTCTCTAATTTCTATAGGTAAGTTGCTATCTGAGGTTCATATAGATGCACAGACTACGCTTGAAGTATGAAATGGTGGAAATGATTTCGGAATATGTCGATGACGCTTCATTAATAAGTTTTCAGTTTTCAACGAAATAAAAATCTATAGTGATGGAGCAAAAGGGAAAAAAATTGGTGATGAAATTATATTATTAGTAGTTATAAGTTGTAATACGAGATCAATATGGTCGAACATAACAATTCTGAAGCTTGAAAGGAAGAAATGCTGGTGGAATTTCTAAATGATGATATTTAAGTAAGTTTCTTTTTAGCGAAAAAATCTACAGTAAGGGATCAAAAGTTTAAGTAAAGATGCTACACCTGAATTATTTATGTGGATAAGTTGCTCGACTTCCATACGGCCGTCGAGACTACTCTTGAAGAATGGAATGACGGAAAGGCCGTTATGATGTGTCGAATGTCCTATTTAAATGAGTTTTGAGTTTCAAAGGAGGAGAAAATGTAAAGTAATGAATCAAAAGGTTATGAAAAACTACTGAAAATTATGTGACTCCTACATATATAAGTTGTTCTACGATTTTCAAATGGCGGCATAGACAACTTCAAAACAAGAAATGAAGCAAGTCTTGTATCACTTGTCGGTAATGCTATTTAAACAAATTTTCAATTTTGCAAAAATAGAGAATCTACCATGATGGATCAAAACGGCTTACAATGTACCAAATTATCAGATTTCTATAGGTAGGTTGCTATGTGAGGTGCATATAGATGCACAGACTACCCTCGAAGCATAAAATGGTGGATACGTTTTTGGCATATGTCGATGACGCTTCATTAATAAGTTTTCAGTTTTGAACAAAGTGCAAATCTATAGTGAAGTATCAAAATGGAACAAAATTGGTGATGATATTAAATGATTAATAGTTATAAGTTGTTATACGAGATCCATATGGTCAAACATACAACTTCCGAAGCTTGAAAGGAAGAAATGCAGGTGGAATTTCTAAATGATGCTATTTGAGTAAGTTTTCTTTTTAGCAAATAAAAAATCTACGGTAACGGATCAAAAGTTTATGTGTAGGTTGTAAACAAGAATAATTTATGTGGATAATCTGTTCTTTTACTTCCATACGACGGTCGAGACTACTCTCGAAGAATGGAATGATAGAAAGGCTGTTATAATGTGTCGAATGTCCTATTTAAATTAGTTATAAGTTTCGAAGGAGGAGAAAATGTAAAGTAATAAATAAAAAGCTTAAAAAATACAGAAAATTATGTGACTCCTAAATATATAAGTTGTTGTAGGATTTTCAAATGGCGGCACAGAGAACTTCGAAACAAGAAACAAAGCAAGGCTTCTATCACTTATCGGTAATGCTATTTGAACATGTTTTCAGTTTCACAAAAATAGAAAATCTACCATGATGGATAAAAACAGTGAAAAAATGTACCAAATTTTCTAATTTCTATAGGTAACTTGCTATTAGAGGTGCATATAGATGCACGGACTACCCCCGAAGCATGAAATGGTGGAAATAATTTCAGAATATGTCAATGATGCTTCATTAATAAGTTTTTAGTTTTCAACGAAATGAAAATCTATAGTGATGGATCAGAAGGGAACAAAATTGGTGACGAAATTAAATGATTACTTGTTGTAAGTTGTTATTCGAGATCCATATGGTCAAACATACAACTTCCGATGCTTGAAAGGAAGAAATGCTAGTGGAATTTTGAAATGATGCTATTTTACTAAGTTTTCTTTTTAGCGAATTAAAAGTCTATGCTAACGGATCAAAAGTTTATGTAAAGGTGCTAAACATGAATAATTTATGTGGATAAGTTATTCTATGACTTTCATACGAAGGTCGAGACTAATCTCGAAGAATGGAATGATTGAAAGGCTGTTATAATGTGTCGAATGTCCTGTTTAAATGAGTTCTAAGTTTCAACGGAGGAGAGAATGTAAAGTAATGAATCAAAAGGTTATGAAAAACTACTAAATATTATGCGACTCCTACGTATATAAGTTGTTGTAGGATTTTGAAATGGCGGCATAGCCAACTTCGAAACAAGAAACGAAGCAAGGCTTCTATAACTTGTCGGTAATGCTATTTAAACAAGTATTCAGTTTTGCAAAACTAGAAAATCTACCATGATGGATCAAAACGGTTAAAAATTATACCAAATTCTCTAATTTCTATAGGTAAGTTGCTATCTGAGGTTCATATAGATGCACAGACTACGCTTGAAGTATGAAATGGTGGAAATGATTTCGGAATATGTCGATGACGCTTCATTAATAAGTTTTCAGTTTTCAACGAAATAAAAATCTATAGTGATGGAGCAAAAGGGAAAAAAATTGGTGATGAAATTATATTATTAGTAGTTATAAGTTGTAATACGAGATCAATATGGTCGAACATAACAATTCTGAAGCTTGAAAGGAAGAAATGCTGGTGGAATTTCTAAATGATGATATTTAAGTAAGTTTCTTTTTAGCGAAAAAATCTACAGTAAGGGATCAAAAGTTTAAGTAAAGATGCTACACCTGAATTATTTATGTGGATAAGTTGCTCGACTTCCATACGGCCATCGAGACTACTCTTGAAGAATGGAATGACGGAAAGGCCGTTATAATGTGTAGAATGTCCTATTTAAATGAGTTTTGAGTTTCAAAGGAGGAGAAAATGTAAAGTAATGAATCAAAAGGTTATGAAAAACTACTGAAAATTATGTGACTCCTACATATATAAGTTGTTCTACGATTTTCAAATGGCGGCATAGACAACTTCAAAACAAGAAATGAAGCAAGTCTTGTATCACTTGTCGGTAATGCTATTTAAACAAATTTTCAATTTTGCAAAAATAGAGAATCTACCATGATGGATCAAAACGGCTTACAATGTACCAAATTATCAGATATCTATAGGTAGGTTGCTATGTGAGGTGCATATAGATGCACAGACTACCCTCGAAGCATAAAATGGTGGATACGTTTTTGGCATATGTCGATGACGCTTCATTAATAAGTTTTCAGTTTTGAACAAAGGGAAAATCTATAGTGAAGTATCAAAATGGAACAAAATTGGTGATGATATTAAATGATTAATAGTTATAAGTTGTTATACGCGATCCATATGGTCAAACATACAACTTCCGAAGCTTGAAAGGAAGAAATGCAGGTGGAATTTCTAAATGATGCTATTTGAGTAAGTTTTCTTTTTAGCAAATAAAAAATCTATGGTAACGGATCAAAAGTTTATGTGTAGGTTGTAAACAAGAATAATTTATGTGGATAAGCTGTTCTTTTACTTCCATACGACGGTTGAGACTACTCTCGAAGAATGGAATGATAGAAAGGCTGTTATAATGTGTCGAATGTCCTATTTAAATTAGTTATAAGTTTCGAAGGAGGAGAAAATGTAAAGTAATAAATAAAAAGCTTAAAAAATACAGAAAATTATGTGACTCCTAAATATATAAGTTGTTGTAGGATTTTCAAATGGCGGCACAGAGAACTTCGAAACAAGAAACAAAGCAAGGCTTCTATCACTTATCGGTAATGCTATTTGAACATGTTTTCAGTTTCACAAAAATAGAAAATCTACCATGATGGATAAAAACAGTGAAAAAATGTACCAAATTTTCTAATTTCTATAGGTAACTTGCTATTAGAGGTGCATATAGATGCACGGACTACCCTCGAAGCATGAAATGGTGGAAATAATTTCAGAATATGTCAATGATGCTTCATTAATAAGTTTTTAGTTTTCAACGAAATGAAAATCTATAGTGATGGATCAAAAGGGAACAAAATTGGTGATGAAATTAAATGATTACTTGTTGTAAGTTGTTATTCGAGATCCATATGGTCAAACATACAACTTCCGATGCTTGAAAGGAAGAAATGCTAGTGGAATTTTGAAATGATGCTATTTTACTAAGTTTTCTTTTTAGCGAATTAAAAGTCTATGCTAACGGATCAAAAGTTTATGTAAAGGTGCTAAACATGAATAATTTATGTGGATAAGTTATTCTATGACTTTCATACGAAGGTCGAGACTAATCTCGAAGAATG